>NC_136425.1:27625000-27910000 GCF_052625555.1 Lactuca saligna | reverse complement strand
CAGCATGATTTCTTACTCAGTCAGAATTTCTTACTCAGACAGATATTTCTCAGTCAGCAACTATCAAACGGGGCCTTAGTGTCGAATAGACTTTACAAAGATCAGGTCTCATAGTTGGGTTAGAGTGTGGGACCAGATCAGAGTCTAATCTTCCCCATCTTGGGATGACTAGAAATGGTGGGTTCTAATCAGACAACAGGATGGTATGTTTGGGTCATCAACCAAAGTAGATGACCAACACTTGGCTATTCTAGGCGGTCTTGTGAATTACGTTGATAGGATGGCTTTATAACCTATGGACGTAGATGAAATGAAAAACCATATTCATCAAAATCTCTGAACATTGGTTGCCTTATATGACTTACACTAGCCAATGACTGTCGTAGCAAGTGTAGTCAAATAATTGCTTAGACAGTTCATCCGTTAAGGTGATTCTTCCGGATGATTGTCAAATTAGGATCTGTGAAGATCAGTTGGGATTTGGTAGATGGTCTTAGGACAAGTTATATATTTACACTTGATATATGTCTTGTAGGAATGATATTTTATCATTAAAATGTTATGGGATTGAAAACCCTACATATCTCACCAGGTTTCGCAAACCTGACTCACTCATTTTATTGCATCACAGGTAGTGGAGCCAAAGTTAAAATTGCCTAGTTAGGATACTAAATGGAATAAAGGATAGGCTTGTATTAGTTATTTATGGACCTTTTTATTTATGCTGTAACGTATGTTCGGATATAAACGAATGACATCCTGAAGGCTTTAATAAAATAACTTTTGTTATTTCAAAATGTTTATTTATTGAGGAACTTCCGCATTTTAATAATTAAAAGCGTAAAGAAAATTTTTAAATTGGTTCTGAAAAATGGGGGATGTCACAAAGAGCCCAAAATGACAACTCAAATGGTCTGTAGTAGTCCATACTCTTAGAGACCAAGTTATCGGACTAAAATATGCTAAGTTCTTCCCTAAACCTAGATCTAGAATTAGAATGATCAAGTTTCAGACTTTATACATCCAATGAGCTAGAAATGATGAACAACCTTTGGATCTACAAGCTCCTTGTTGTCCTTTGCTTCTCCTCAAGTCTCCCTCTTCTTCAAGATCACAAAAGAACACCCAAAACTCTTTGTAAGCTCAAGAATGCTCTCAAGATGGATAGGGTTTTGAAATTAGCACAAAAAGGGCAATGAGGGTTGATAAGGTGAAAGGCTTGAGGGGTTTAATGAGCTTAAATAGAGTACAAACCCTAAAAAATAGGGTTTTCACCTTGCTCGCGTACGCATTGGTACGCCCATCATACGTAGGGGACGCCGCGTCTTTGCGCATTCATGGGAGTACGTTATGCGTACCTTGTGTACGCCCAACATACTCAGGTTTAGTCCATGGTTAATGAAGTTTATTGAAAGAGTTTTACCCTACAATGCAGACGTTACATGTATTATGTTTGTTGTGAATTTTATGTATTAAACTAAAAATGGACTGTATTAAGTTGTCTATTTTAAATAAATTTTATATTAAAATATGAATGAAAATATGCATGAAAATACTAAACTGTGTATTAGTGAATTTTTATGTTTATTAAACTATGAATATTATATTTTCAAACTGTGAATATTTCTTATACACGATATTTTTTTTTTGAAGAAATCTACAATTTAGAAAAAAGAAAATTGATTTTTTTCAAGACATAGTTATATTTTTTACTAAAATTTTGTATATTTTGGTAGGAAAAACAAAAAAATATTACCAAAGAAATGAGGGATACAATATTTAATCTATTAAGCTATAAATATGACCAGAAAATAACAATGAATTTAATGTTAGTTTAGCGGTGGTAAATCAATTTGATGATGAACCTCGATATTTATTTATATATATATATATATATATATATATATATATATATATATATATATATATATATATATATATAGAGAGAGAGAGAGAGAGAGAGAGAGAGAGAGAGAGACAGAGACAGAGAGACAGAGAGGTGAGTTTAATTGAGAAAATAAAAAAGGTTGAGAATGGGGGAGTCATTCTCAGCCACTCATTTAATTAGCCTTTAAACATAAAGGATACAGTGGCAAACTTGTAAATATGATATAATAGCCTTCAATCACAAATACGTAAGTGTAGAGAATTAGATAACAGTTGAAATTCATTCTAATCGATCGTTTATCATCCAGATTTCTCTTCCAACCTTCAACAATCATCCATATTTCTTCAATTAAATCATCGATCAACATCATCATGTGTTAATCAATCATCGATATTCGTCAATAACACATGTTGACAACAAAAATTCGTTTTTTGATCTTTCAATCCAACCTTCAATTCTGCTTGAATATGGACATATCTTCAACATCTACGATTAATTATACTCTCAGCATCAGTTGAACAACATCATCGATAATCAACAAAAAATTCATTTCGTATCATTCATTCAACATCGATCATCAAATAAAACATCGAAATTAAGGTTAGAAAAAGATCAAATCATTTTTTGTTTGAAAATTTTCATATATTTCTCTACCAATCTACTATTTTGTAAGATTTAAATAGTTAAAGTATCATATTTATCACATTTTTAAAAAATTTAACTTGTATGCACTCCAACTGTTTGATGAAATGCATAAACTAAATTACCACGTTATATTCACATATGAATATGTTTTCTCACATCAATTAATATGTGATTATTAAAATACAAAACAAATATGCAAGTTTGTATTTTATTCATATGTAAATAACATATAAAAATTATATATATTTCTGAAAACACATTGTAATATTCATATATGAATATACTGTGCAATATTCACATATGAATATACCAACTATTATTCATAAGTGAATATACGATCTAATATTCACAAGTGAATATACTATGTACTATTCTCATGTGATATATCATGTAATACTATATAATATTCACATATGAAAATATCATCTAATATTCATAAGTGAATATATCATTTAACATTCATAAGTGAATATACTATGTAATATTCACAAGTGAATGCATCGTCTAATATTTAAATATGAATATACTATGTTTATTATATGCTATATTCACATATGAATGATACTAAACTGTAAAAAAAATTAATCATAAGTGAATAATGATGTACTGTAGTAAAAAACTGATTCGTTTTTATTCACTTATAATAACGAAAGCTGAAACTATAAAAAAATAAAAATTTTATTTTATCATAAAACTATATCAATATAGATGTCTATTTATAAATAATAAAAAATTATGAATTTTGATATATTTAAAATTATTTTTCGATAAAAATAATTCCTTCAAATAAAAAAAAACAAAAAAAAAACTATGTTTTGTACATATTAAGTTAATGATTAGCATAGTTTAAGGAAACATGTTTTGTTGGAAAACACATGTGCATTCCTTTCCTATTTCTGCCGGTACGTTGGAGGCTTTTGCGGCAAAAATAAATGATTGGCTGAGAATGATTCCCCCATTCCCAAATGATGGCCCCGTCATTCAGCAGAATATGGATGACAACCACAGACTAGTGGAACACTAGCAGGCTCGCAACATGTAGGTGTTGTGAACGATGTGTTCACCAGTGTACTCTAAAAACCCATTGACGTGTATTGCGAGTGGATACTGTCGATAAACGAAATAGCCCTGTTAGCTATGGATTTAGTGCCTATTGAGTAAACCCTGGCAACGATGGATTTCGTGCCGATTCCTTAGGATGATCCTTAGGAATGAATTAACGAGGAGTAGCTGATTCTTAGGGTAGACCCTTAAGAGTAAAGAAGATAATGGGGATGGGTAATTGGGTTAACTGTTTGATGATTAAACATAATAATTATATTATTGTGGGTTGAAAACCCTATATGGCATGAAACCACACTTGAGTGGTAAAAAGTGACATGGCGCTTATGTGGCGGGAGAGGGAGTGCGGTTTCGGTGGCACCACTCCCTCCAACCTAACATCCCAAAAATACGAGCCAAAAATTTCATTTTTGAAAACATATACTTAGCAAAACATTAGCAGTAAAAGATACACCAACCACATCATTTCATAAAAGTATGCGTGTCTGGAAAACAGTTTATAAAAAAAAGCATAGCAACGTCAGAGTACAATCCCCAGGAAGATCTCAGGGTGCGGAATACAAGCGTGTGTGTGATGGGCCGCTACCACACCAACTCTTTCCCCATCGAAGAAGAGGTACCTGAAACCAAAACTGAAAACTGTAAGCATGAAGCTTAGTGAGTTCCCCCATCATACCGCATACCATACAATCGCATATAATACATATTGCCAGGCATTTCTGGGGTGCTCGACCTACCCGGTACGACCATTCTGAGGTGCCGGCCTACACATGTCAAGCCATTCTGGGGTGCTAACTACCCATGTCAAGCCATTCTGGGGTGATGACTACCCTTCGGTCCTGACGACCGAACCTCGGGGACTGTTTCACCCCCTACTGCTTCTATAACATAACACAAACATAATATCAGACATATCCGGGGTGCCTGAACTACCCTTTGGTCCTAACAACAGAACTCGGGGACTGGTCCCCTCCTACTACCTCTATCGCATATAACATAACAAGCCAGCATGCAAAGATATCATCACATAATGTCAGACGTATCTGGGTGTCTGACTACCCTTCGGTCCTAACAACCAAACTCTACTACTATCACATACAACATATCATGCTAGTATATAACATATCAGGTAGTAGCAAACCTAGATGATATCACAAACACAATCATCTATCATACATCTCCAACTAGTGGGTCGGCATTGTGGCCTTAGACCCACCGCTACTGGAAGGTAACTCACCTCGTAGTAGCTGCTGATCTGTGTGGGAATGGTCTGTCTGCTGTTGCTGCTCCGGAAATCCACCGGCTGTAATTCCCACCAAACACTTAGTCAAATACTACTAACCGGCCTCAGGGTAAACTGACCATTTACCCTTAACCAAACCATGAGTTAAAGTCAAACTCATCTCCTAGTTGACCCGACTCGCCGAGTTGGCCTGTCAACTCACCGAGTCCCTATCCCTTTGTCTGACCACTATCTCGTCTCTACTCGTCGAGTTTGGCATTGACTCGACGAGTTTTCCTTCTAAGTTAAAGGCCAATAGTCCTTCATCCTACTCGCCGAGTTGTATGAACAACTCGTCGAGTTCTTCTTCATCCGATGAACACTCAATGCTGAGACTCGCCGAGCTGTATGAACAACTCGTCGGGTTTGTTCTTGAGGCAAGAAGATTGCTCTGAACTCGCCGAGTTACTACATGAATGAGTCTGGCTTCCAACCAACTGAGTCACACCCTATGACTCACTACTCCAACCCGCAAACACGAAAAGGGGGAAAACTCGGGGACTCGCGACTCGACTCGCCGAGTCTGAGGGACGACTCGCCGAGTCGGCCACATGCAATTACTATACACTCGATTTTTCTTGAATCCATCTCATGCCATTCATAGATCTGGGTTTCTAGGGCATGAATTACACGTAAAGTTTCCAACTTTACATGTAAATAATCACCAATGAAGGTTTTAGGGCTCAAAATGCACCAAAAGAGTAGATCTAGGACTTTCATGCAATATGACTCCATAAAGGCAGTAGATCCAAGCTCCAGGGATTCAATCATGCCTAGATCTAAAGGCTAACAACTTATTACAACCCACGATGCACAAACAAGCTTGGGGAATGGCTCAAGAAGGACTTTCATGTAGCTAATAGAGACTACAAGCATGAAAACAGAGGGGAAACGAGTTATACCTCAAAGAAAACGCTGAGATGACACAAAGATGCCTGGCCTCCTTCTCCTCTTCTTGATCTACTATTCTTTCTCCTCAAAATCTTCAAGAACACACCAAAACACTTCAATCTCACAAGGAGTAGGGGGTATAAACGATGCTGGGAGCTCTGAGGGTGAAGGGGGCGAGCTTAGGGGCAGATAAGAGGGTTTAAATAGGGTGCATACCCTTAAAATTTAGGGTTTCATCATAGAGTGGGGACTCGTCGAGTCCAGAGTATGGAATCACCGAGTCACCAACTTAAACGTGTTCCGGATCGCGTCTCTACTCGGCGAGTCGGATCTACGACTCGCCGAGTCCAAGGCTAAAAATGAAAAAAACTAAGAAAAATTTTTACGTACAAGGAACCAGGTGCTACAAATCTCCCCCACTTATTCTAGACTTCGTCCTCGAAGTCTGCCGCTCGAACCTGAAAACAGGTCGGGGTAATGCTCGATCATTTCTCCCATCGGCTCCCAAGTCCATTCCGAACCCTTGCGGTGCTGCCATTGCACCTTCACTAATTCCACCCTCTTGTTCCTTAGATCCTTTGACTTCCGGTCGAGGATTGCGACTGGGCACTCAATGTAATTCAGGCTATCATCAACCTGTATATCCTCTAACAGCACCACCGCTGAATCATCCACGAGGCACTTCTGCGGCTGGGAGACATGGAAGGTGTTGTGGATCTAACTGAGCTCGGCTGGGAGATCCAGCCTATATGCCACCTTGCCCACCCGGGCTATAACCCTAAACGGACCAATGAATCTTGGGCCCAACTTGCCCTGCTTCCTGAATCGAATGACGACTTTCCAAGGAGGCACCTTCAGGAGAACCATATCCTCGACCTGGAACTCCAGGTCTGATCGACGCTTGTCGGCGTAACTTTTCTGCTGACTCTGCGCGATCTGAAGCCTGCTTCGAACCTACTGGATCCACTCGGTCGTCTTGAGCACCACCTCAGTGCTCCCCATGAACCTCTGGCCAACTTCACCTCAACATATCGGGGTCCTACACCTCCGTCCGTACAACATCTCGAATGGGAGACAGTCAATACTCGCGTGGTAGCTGTTGTTGTACGAGAACTCAGCCAAGGAAAGATAGGTATCCCAGCTACCACCGAAATCTAACACGCATGCCCGCAACATATCCTCCAAAGTCTGGACGGTCCGCTCACTCTGAGCATCCTTCTGCGGGTGAAAGACGGTGCTAAAATGCAGACGAGTGCCCAACTCATCATGAAACCTCTTCCAAAACCTGGAAGTGAACCGCACATCTCGATCTGATATCACTAACATTGGCACCCCGTGCCGCACCACTATCTCCCTGATATAGATATCGACCAACTTTTCGGCCGAGATACTCTCCTAAATCAGAATAAAATGGGTGCTCTTTGTCAACCGATCAACAATGACCCAAATCGAATCTACTCCTCGCGCTGTTCGTGGAAGCTTTGTGATAAAATCCATCGTAAGATCCTCCCATTTCCACAACGGGATATCCAACGGCTGCATCTTGTCGTGCGGTCTCTGATGCTCGGCCTTGACCTTCCTGCATGTCAAACACCGCTCGACGTACCACGCCACTTCCCGCTTCATGCAGGGCCACCAATAGTCTAGGCGAAGATCCTGATACATCTTCGTCGCCCCTGGATGAATAGAGAACCGAGATTTGTGCACCTCCTCCATCAAGATCTGGCGCACGCCTCCGTCATACGGCACCCACACCCTACGGTGTAGTGTGAATAACCCTCGGCTATCATAATCGAAGGAGGTGACTTGACCCACTATACGCTCACTCTTTCAATGTTCCTCCTTCACAGCCTCCTGCTGAGCTTCCCGAATCTGTTCTAACAGGGGAGTCACTACAGTCGTCCTCATGCAAATATCCCTGATCGGCGCCGCCTTGCAGCTAAGCGCACCGGCCACCACATTGGCCTTCGCCGGGTGATAAAGGATCTCGCAATCATAATCCTTCACCATGTCCAGCCACCGGTGCTGCCTCATGTTCAGATTCGGCTGATCCATGAGGTATCTCAAACTCTTGTGGTCCGTGAAAATGGTACATCGAACCTTGTAGAAGTAATGTCGCCATATCTTGAGGGTGAAGACCATCGCCCGCAACTCTAAATCATGCGTCAGGTAGTTTGCCTCGTGAGGCTTCAGCTGCCTCGAGGCATAAGCAATGACATGACCCCTCTGCATCAATACCGTGCCTAAACGTGAGATGGACACATCACAATATACCACCAAATCCTCTACGCCCTCGGGCAGGGCTAAGATTGGCGCCTCACACAATCTCTGTCTCAGAATCTCGAACACTGCCTGCTGCTCAGGCCCCTATCGAAAGACCACAGCCTTCCTAGTCAACCGTGTCAGGGGTACGACTATCTTATAGAAATCCTAAATGAATCTCCGATAGTATCCTGCTAATCCTAGGAAACTCCGAATCTCGGATGGAGACTTCGGAACCTCCCATCTCATCACGGTCTCCACCTTGGCCGGGTCTACTGAAATCCCGTTCTGGTTGACGAGGTGCCCAAGAAACTGCACCTCGCGCAACCAAAACTCACATTTGGAGAACTTGGTGAATAAGCTCTCCCTCCTTAAGGTTTCCAAAACCTCTCTCAGATGCTCCTCATGCTCCTCCTGTGTCTTGGAATAAACCAAGATGTCATCAATGAAAACTATCACAGACCGATCCAGCATCGGTCTACACACGCGGTTCATGAGGTTCATGCACCCGGCAGGAGAATTGGTGAGCCCAAACGGCATCACCACAAACTCATAATGGCCATAACGCATCCAAAATGCGGTCTTTTGTATATCCTCCTCTTTAACCCTAATCTGATGATAGCCTGAACGCAAATCGATCTTGGAGAACCAAGATGCTCCCTGTAACTGATCAAAGAGGTCATCAATCCTCGGGAGTGGGTAACGGTTCTTCACCGTCACCTTATTCGGCTCCTGATAATCTATGCAAATCCGATGCGACCCGTACTTCTTCTTCACAAACAGGATCGGGGCTACCCAGGGTGAACTGCTTGGTCGAATAAATCCTTTGTCTAGCAGTTCCTACAGCCGCGTAGACAACTCCTGCATCTCGGGAGGAGCCAACCGATACGGTGCCTTGGCTATCGGAGCCGCACCAGGAACTAGGTCGATCTTGAACTCTACCTGACGCTCCGGAGGTATCCCAGGAAGCTCCTATGGGAACACATCAGTGTAGTCTCGCACCACTGGAACCTCGCTCACCGTCGCCTTACCTGACTCCTGGGTATCCAAAACATACGCGACATATCCCGCGCAACCCTACTGAAGTTAGCGCATAGCTCTCGTTGCTGATCATAATGTAGGTCCATGTCGCTCCTGAATGCCCTGAGGTGATCCTCCATCATCTCCAATATCCCTTCCTTGATCGACCCGAAGATAATGGGGGTCGACTCAAGGATTCCTCTGGTGATCTCTGACGCGATGAACTCGTGTAGCCCCTCATCTACAGGCTTGGAACCTGATCCCGAACACGATCCCTCTACTGTACTGCCAACTGCTGGCATCGGGCGTAGTACCACCATTCTGAAATACAAAAGAAATAACAACTGCTAGCGATACTGATACCTCTGGAGGGATCACACCTACTACAAGTTCCCTGGTCTTATCTTGGCCTTCCTCGGTTCGGGTACGGATCCTCTGCTTTCAGTAGTACGGGCCCATACTACCTTCCACATCTATCTGTACCTTCTCCAAAGACTGCATTGACTCTACCAGGTCCTTTCCACTACCGCTGATCACTGCTACTCTTATCCTAGGCTTTCCCTAGGAAACCTCTGACTCCACCCAACCCAGTCCTCAGCTATTTAAGGTCTCTTTATGATGCCAATTACCTATTACCTGAATACAATCACATGCGATGAGGCTCGGATAATCCTTCGAGTAAGGGACTCATCCCTACAACGGTTAGGACTTAAACAAGAGCTACGCAATAGGGTCAATTCCAGCACTATAAGATTATTCAACCCTGATCACATGTGACTTTAACGTATTCATCTAACAGCTAACTCCCATCACTCAAAGCCCACATAGCACAAAGCAAACACCATTTGGACAAAAGGAAACAATCTTAAGCAACTCTATCCTCGTAGAGAAAAACTAAACTAGCATACAATGATAAACTCGTACTATCAGGCATAACCTAAACAGGCTACCCTACTGCTGTCTACTCAATTCTAGCTTGCAACTTTTCATATACAGAAATACATATAGTAGGCACATAAGGCATCACTCATAGATCCTTAGTCCTATTCTAGCATGTTGTTCTACAGGAACTGATAAACATATATAAACTTCTATGGGTACATTGGAGAATACTTACTTGAGCTCGGCCGGTCGTGCACATCACACACTTCGTTCCTTCTTAAAACTCTTTACTTAGCTTTTCAGAAAATATTTTCTTCTTTAAAATCTTTTAATCCCTTGATTTGAGTTCAGACACCCCGAAGGCGTGTCCGAATCCCTCAAACGAGGGCTCTGATACCAACTTGTAACATCCCAAAAATACGAGCCAAAACTTTCATTTTTGAACACATATACTGAGCAAAACATTAGCAGTAAAACATACACCAACCACATCATTTCATAAAAGTGTGCGTGTCTGGAAAACAGTTTATAAAAAAAAAGCATAGCAACGTCAGAGTACATTCCCCAGGAAGATCTCTTGGTGCGGAATACAAGCGTGTGTGTGATGGGTCGCTACCGCACCATCTATTTCCCCTTCGAAGAAGAGGTACGTGAAACCAAAACTGAAAACTGTAAGCACGAAGCTTAGTGAGTTCCCCCATCATACCGCATACCATACAATCGCATATCATACATATTGCCAAGCATTTCTGGGCTGCCCGACCTACCTGGTACGGCCATTCTGGGGTGCCGACCTACCCGTGTAAAGCTATTCTGGGGTGCTGACTACCCATGTCAAGCCATTTTGGGGTGCTGACTACCCTTCGGTCCTGACGACCGAACCTCGGGGACTGTTTCACCCTCTACTGCTTTTATACCATAACACAAGCATAATATCAGACATATCAGGGGTGCCTGAACTACCCTTCGGTCCTAACAACCGAACTCGGGGACTGGTCCCCTCTTACTACCTCTATCGCATATAACATAACAAGCTAGCATGCAAACATATCATCACATAATGTCAGATGTATCTGGGGTGTCTGACTACCCTTCGGTCCTAACAACCAAACTCTACTACTATCACATACAACATATCATGCTAGCATATAACATATCAGGTAGTAGCAAACCTAGATGATATCACAAACACAATCATCTATCATACATCTCCTACTGGTGGGCCGGCATTGTGGCCTTAGACCCACCGCTACTGGAAGGTAACTCACCTCGTAGTAGCTGCTGATCTGTGTGGGAATGGTCTGTCTATCTGCTGCTGCTCCGGAAGCCCTCCGGCTACAATTCCCACCAAACACTTAGTCAAATACTACTAACCGACCTCAGGGTAAACTGACCATTTACCCTTAACCAAACCATGAGTTAAAGTCAAACTGACCATTTACCCTATGACTCACTACTCCAACCCGCAAACACGAAAGGGGGAAAACTCGGGGACTCGCGACTCGACTCGCCGATTCGGCCACATGCAATTACTATACACTCGATTTTTCTGGAATCCAGCTCATGCCATTCATAGATCTGGGTTTCTAGGGCATGAATTACACGTAAAGTTTCCAACTTTTCGTGTAAATAATCACCAATGAAGGTTTTAGGGCTCAAAATGCACCAAAAGAGTAGATCTAGGGCTTTCATGCAATATGACTCCATAAAGGCAGTAGATCCAAGCTCCAGGGACTCAATCATGCCCAGATCTAGAGGCTAACAACTTATTACAACCCACGATGCACAAACAAGCTTGCCGAATGGCTCAAGAAGGACTTTCATGTAGCTAATAGAGACTACAAGCATGAAAACAGAGGGGAAACGAGTTATACCTCAAAGAAAACGCTGAGATGACAAAAAGATGCCTGGCCTCCTTCTCCTCTTCTTGATCTACTCTTCTTTCTCCTCAAAATCTTCAAGAACACACCAAAACACTTCAATCTCACAAGGAATAGGGGTATAAACGATGTTGGGAGCTATGAGGGTGAAAGGGGCGAGCTTAGGGGCAGATAAGAGGGTTTAAATAGGGTGCAAACCCTTGAAATTTAGGGTTTCATCAAACAGCGGGGACTCGCCGAGTCCAGAGTATGGACTTGCCGAGTCACCAACTTAAACGCGTTCCGGATCGCATCTCTACTCGGCGAGTTGGACCTACGACTCGCCGAGTCCAAGGCTAAAAATGAAAAAAACTAAGATAAATTTTTACGTACCAGGAACCAGGTGCTACAAATCTCCCCCACTTATTCTAGACTTCGTCCTCGAAGTCTGGCGCTCGAACCTGAAAACAGGTCGGGGTAATGCCCCATCAGTTCTCCCACCGGCTCCCAAGTCCATTCCGAACCCTTGCGGTGCTGCCATTGCACCTTCACTAATTCCACCATCTTGTTCCTTAGATCCTTCGACTTCCGGTCGAGGATTGCGACTGGGCGCACAATGTAATTCAGGCTATCATCAACCTGTATATCCTCTAACAGCACCACCACTAAATCATCCACGAGGCACTTCCGTAGTTGGGAGACGTGGAAGGTGCTGTGGTTCTGACTGAGCTCGGCTAGCAGATCCAGCCTATATGCCACCTCGCCCACCCGGGCTACAACCCTGAACGGACCAATGAATCTCGGGCCCAACTTGCCCCGCTTCCTGAATCGAATGATGCCTTTCCAAGGCGACACCTTCAGGAGAACCATATCCCCGACCTGGAACTCCAGGTCTGATCGACGCTTGTCAGCGTAACTTTTTTGCCGACTCTGTGTGGTCTGAAGCTTGCTTCGAACCTACTGGATCATCTCGGTCGTCTTGAGCACCACCTCAGTGCTCCCCATGACCCTCTGGCCAACTTCACCCCAACATATCAGGGTCCTACACCTCCGTCTGTACAACATCTCGAATGGGGGACGGTCAACATTCACGTGGTAGCTGTTGTTGTACGAGAACTCAGTCAAGAAAAGATAGGTATCCCAACTACCACCGAAATCTAACATGCATGCCCGCAACATATCCTCCAAATTCTAGATGGTCCGCTCACTCTGAGCATTCGTCTGCGGGTGAAAGGCAGTGCTAAAATGCAGACGAGTGCCCAACTCGTCATGAAACGTCTTCCAAAACCTGGAAGTGAACCGCACATCTCAGTCTGATATCACTGACACTGGCACCCCGTGTCGCGCCACTATCTCCCTGATATAGATATTGGCCAACTTTTCGGCCGGCATACTATCTTGTCATCAATGAAAACTATCATAGACCAATCCAGCATCGGTCTACACACGCGGTTCATGAGGTCCATGAACGCGGCAGGAGCATTAGTGAGCCCAAACGGCATCACCACGAACTCATAATGGCCATAACGCGTCCAAAACGCGGTCTTCTGTATATCGTCCTCTTTAACCCTCATCTGATGATAGCCTGAATGCAAATCGATCTTGGAGAACCAAGATGCTCCCTGCAACTAATCAAAGAGGTCATCAATCCTCGGGAGTGGGTAAGGTTCTTCACCGTCACCTTATTCAACTCCCGGTAATCTATGCACATCCGATGCGACCCGTCCTTCTTCTTCACAAACAGGATCGGGGCTCCCCAGTGTGAACTGCTTGGTCGAATAAATCCCTTGTCTAGCAACTCCTGCAGCTACGTAGATAACTCCCGCATCTCGGGAGGAGCCAACCGATACGGTGCCTTGGCTATCGGAGCCGCACCAGGAACTAGGTCGATCTTGAACTCTACCTGACGCTCCGGAGGTATCCCAGAAAGCTCCTATGGGAACACATCAGTGTAGTCTCTCACCATTGGAACCTCGCTCACCGTCGCCTTACCCGACTCCTGGGTATCCAAAACATATGCGACATATCCCGCTAAACCCCACTGAAGGTAGCGCCTACCTCTCGCTGCTGATCATAATGTAGGTCCATGCTGCGGCCCCTCGCTGTGGATCACCAAATCTCCCCCACTTGGGGTTCTGATCCGCACTAACTGCTGTGCGTAATCTATCACCGCCCCATTAGGGCTCAACCAATCCATGCCTATAATCACCTTGTTCCCCCGCAAAGGGATAGGAACCAAATCCACCAAATAGCGCTCCTCAAATAACCTTAAGACACAATCCCTAAATACTACGGACGCTCGCACCGATCGATCATCGGCAATCTCTACCTCTAAAGGGAAATCCAACATGTCCGAAGACTCAGTAAACCTCTTGCTAAGCGCAAGGGAAACAAATGATCGGGTGGTACCCGATTCAAACAACACCTGAACAGGAATACCGTTCACAAGGAACGATCCTACACTGAGCACATATCAATATTATAACATCACAAAAAAATAAAGTAAAGGGAAAGAATCATACCCATCACCACATCGGGTGCAGCGCGTGCCTCCTCGGTAGTCAGCTGAAATGTCCGGCTCCTCACCACTGGAGCCTCTGCCGGCCATCAGTGATCTGCAGGGTCGTTGGAGCTGGCGCCTTCACTAGTGCGGGTGCTGCCAACTGAGGGTAATTGGCCTTCTTGTGGCCCCTCTGGTTGTAGTGGAAACACAACAACTCAGACGTTTGTATCACAGGTATAGGTGCGGTACAATCACTGCTGAAATGCCCCGACTTGCCGCACTTATAGCAGCCCGACGATCCCAGTCTACATGCCCCCTCATGAAACCTACCGCATTTCCTGCAGTGGCTCGGTCCTGACTGGCCTTTCGGCCTACCATCTGATCCCTTGGGCTTCTTCCCCGAATCCCCTCCTGTCTGTCCCTCTTCTGTCTTCCTCTTCCGGACGTGCTCCAAATCTATCTCTCTCTCCCTCACCCTAGCAATCATAGAGTCCAAGGTAGGGCAAACTGAAAAACTGACATGCTCTCGAATATCAGCTCGGAGCATGTCATTGTAGCGGGTCCTCCTCATGTCCTCATCACCCGCATACTGGGGCACTAATAATGCCCTCTCCCGGAACATGGCGGTGATCTCCGCCACAGTCTCCGTTGTCTGCCTCATATCCAAGAACTCCCTGGCCAGCTGCTGAAGCTCGACAGCCGGCGCAAACTCTGTCCTGAACCTGGTCGCAAAGTCCGACCAGGTCATAGCCTCAACAGCCGAGGTTCCCAACGAGTCGCTCACGGACTCCCACCAATCCCTAGCTCGATCTCGTAAACACCCTGCCGCAAACCTGACCTTCGACCCCTTAGGGCAGAAGCTAAACGTCTGTGCAGACTCAATGTCTGCAATCCATCGCTAGCTATGGGGTCCTTCGCCTTGTGAAAATCCGACGCACCACTGCTCCTGAAGTCCTTGAAGGACAGTGTGCGGGATCCTGACTGGCCAGATGCCATGTCGCTCCTGAATTCCCTGAGGCGATCCTCCTACATCTCCAATATCCCTTCCTTGATCGACCCGAAGATAATGGGGGTCGACTCAAGGATGCCTCTGGTGATCTCTGATGCGATGAACTCACGCAGCCCCTCATTTACTGGCTCGGAACCTGATCCCGAACCCGATCCCTCTCCTGTACCGCCAACTGCTAGCCTCGGACGTAGTACCACCATTCTGAAATACAAAAGAAATAACAACTATTAGTGATACTGATACCTCTGGAGGGATCACACCTACTACAAGTTCCCTGGTCTTATCTTGGCCTTCCTCGGTTTGGGTACGGATCCTCTGCTTTCAGTAGTACGGGTCGGTACTACCTTCCACATCTATCCGTACCTTCTCCAAACACTACCTTGGCTCTACCAGGTCCCTTCCACTACCGCTGATCACTGCTACTCTTATCCTAGGCTTTCCCTAGGAAACCTCTGACTCCACCCCAACCCAATCCTCAGCTGTTGAAGGTCTCTTTAAGATGCCAATTAGCTATTACCTGAATACAATCACATGCTATGAGGCTCATAATATCCTTCGAGTAACGGACTCATCCTTACAATGGTTAGGACTCAAACAAGAGCTACGCAATAGGGTCAATTCCAACACTCTGAGATTATTCAACCCTGATCACATGTGACTTTAACGTATTCACCTAACAGCTAACTCCCATCACTCAAAGCCCAAATAGCACAAAGAAAACACCATTTGGACAAAAGGAAACAAACTTAAGCAACTCTATCCTCGTAGAGAAAAACTAAACTAGCATACAATGATAAACTCGTACTATCAGACATAACCTAAACAGGCTACCCTACTGCTGTCTACTCAATTCTAGCTTGCAACTTTTCATATACAAAAGTACATATATCAGGCACATATGGCATCACTCCTAGATCCTTAGTCCTATTCTAGCATGCTGTTCTACAGGAAATGATAAACATATATAAACTTGTATGGGTATATTGGAGAATACTTACTTGAGCTCGGCCGGTCGCGCACATCACACACTTCGTTCCTTCTTAAAACTCTTTACTTAGCTTTTCATAAAATATTTTCTTCTTTAAAATCTTTTAATCCCTTGATTTGAGTTCAGACACCCTGAAGGCGTGTCCGAATCCCTCAAACGAGGGCTCTGATACCAACTTGTAACATCCCAAAAATACGAGCCAAAACTTTCATTTTTGAGAACATATACTGAGCAAAACATTAGTAGTAAAACATACACCAACCACATCATTTCATAAAAGTGTGCGTGTTTGGAAAACAATTTATAAAAAAAAAGCATAGCAACGTCAGAGTACAATCCCCAGGAAGATCTCATGGTGCGGAATACAAGCGTGTGTGTGATGGGTCGCTACCGCGCCAGCTCTTTCCCCTTCAAAGACGAGGTACGTGAAACCAAAACTAAAAACTGTAAGCACGAAGCTTAGTGAGTTCCCCCATCATACCGCATACCATACAATCGCTTATCATAAATATTGCCACGCATTTCTAGGCTGCCCGACCTACCCGGTACGGCCATTCTGGGTTGCCGGCCTATCCTTGTCAAGCCATTCTGGGGTGCTGATAACCCATGTCAAGCCATTCTGGGGTGCTGACTACCCTTTGGTCCTGACGACCGAACCTCGGGGACTGTTTCACCCCCTAGTGCTTCTATAACATAACACAAACATAATATCAGACATATCCGGGGTGCCTGAACTACCCTTCGGTCCTAACAACCGAACTCGGGGACTGGTCCCCTCTTACTACCTCTATCGCATATAACATAACAAGCCAGCATGAAAACATATCATCACATAATGTCAGACGTATCTGGGGTGTCTGACTACCCTTCGGTCCTAACAACCAAACTCTACTACTATCACATACAACATATCATGCTAACATATAACATATTAGGTAGTAGCAAACCTAGATGATATCACAAAGACAATCATCTATCATATATCTCCTACTGGTGGGCCGGCATTGTGGCCTTAGACCCACCGCTACTGGAAGGTAACTCACCTCGTAGTAGCTGCTGATCTGTGTGGGATTGGTCTGTCTGCTGCTGCTGCTCCGGAAATCCTCCGGCTGCAATTCCCACCAAACACTTAGTCAAATACTACTAACCGACCTCAGGGTAAACTGACCATTTACCCTTAACCAAACCATGAGTTAAAGTCAAATTCATCTCCCAGTTGACCCGACTCGCCGAGTTGGAATGTCAACTCGCTGAGTCCCTATCCCTTTGTCTGACCACTATCTCGTCTCTACTCGTCGAGTTTAGCATTGACTCGACTTGTTTTCCTTCTAAGCTAAAGGACAATATTCCTTCATCCTACTCGCCGAGTTGTATGAACAACTTGCCGAGTTCTTCTTTATCCGATGAACACTCAATGCTGAGACTCGCCGAGCTGTATGAACAACTCGTCGAGTCTGTTCTTGAGGCAAGAAGATTGCCCTGAACTCGCCGAGTCATGGCATTGACTCGTCGAGTTACTACATGAGTGAGTCTAGCTTCCAACCAACTGAGTCACACCCTATGACTCACTACTCCAACCCGCAAACACGAAAAAGGGGGAAAACTCGGGGACTCGCAACTCGACTCGCCGAGTCCGAGGGACGAATCGCCGAGTCGGCCAGATGCAATTACTATACACTCGATTTTTCTTTAATCCAGCTCATGCCATTCACAGATCTGTGTTTCTAGGTCATGAATTACACATAAAGTTTCCAACTTTACGTGTAAATAATCACCAATGAAGGTTTTAGGGCTCAAAATGCACCAAAAGAGTAGATCTAGGGCTTTCATGCAATATGACTCCATAAAGGCAGTAGATCCAAGCTACGGGGACTCAATTATGCCTAGATCTAGAGGCTAACAACTTATTACAACCCACAATGCACAAACAAGCTTGGGGAATGGCTCAAGAAGGACTTTCATGTAGCTAATAGAGACTACAAGCATGAAAACAGAGGGGAAACGAGTTATACCTCAAAGAAAACGCTGAGATGACAAAAAGATGCCTGGCCTCCTTCTCCTCTTCTTGATCTACTCTTCTTTCTCCTCAAAATCTTCAAGAACACACCAAAACACTTCAATCTCACAAGGAATAGGGAGTATAAACGATGTTGGGAGCTCTGAGGGTGAAGGAGGCGAGCTTAGGGGCGGATAAGAGGGTTTAAATAGGGTGCAAACCCTTGAAATTTAGGGTTTCATCAAACAGCAGGGACTCGCCGAGTCCAGAGTATGGACTCGCCGAGTCGCTAACTTAAACGTGTTCCGGATCGCATCTCTACTCGGCGAGTCGGACCTACGACTCGCCGAGTCCAAGGCTAAAAATGAAAAAAACTAAGATGAATTTTTACGTACCAGGAACCAGGTGCTACAAGAGATTAAGGAGATATAGATCACTAGTGATAATGAATGTAAGTTCTATTTATGCTTATGTTTCTTTATTGACAATGACATCCCAAATGTTTTAAAATGAATAAAAATAATTTTCTTCGGAAATGCTTTGATAACGTATTTATCATGTTTTACCGGGAACAAATTCCGCAACATTTTGATTAAAAGAGATACTCTGATTTTTATAAAGCATAAACATAATCGGTCTTTTCTGACCGTGAAAATGGGGATGTCACAGTTTACATATAACATCATATTAAAACTAATATATTACATATAATATGTTAAAAGTTAAAAATATAACTTTTTAAGTAGAAGTAAATATATTCTTTTAATATTGAAATTTAGTTTATATATGATTACACTTTAGGTTTTATATTTATTTAACCTTATTAACCAACTTATAATCATTATTAGAAAGAAATTGAAAAGTCATGAGAGTTTCAAATGAATGTGGTGAGAGGAAAACTGCTTCCTTTATAAGTATAGTGGACGAATTCCCGCGCGTTGTGCAGTGTACAATTATATTGTTTAAAATGTTGATTTTTATAACGGGTGTTTAGTTGTTAGAAGTTACTATGACCAAGTTAATAAATTTCATTAACATCCGGATTAAAGCGCAAGACCTTCAATCTAGAAGTAAAACTTCTACTAAGTAAGCTAGTCTCACATTGACGTTTAATTAAATATACATTTTAGTTAAGTTATATATTTAAAAATATACATAATGTTTAACTATTAGAAAAATAGTCTTATGATATTTTGATTTATGGTTGTGATTTAAAACCATTTTTATTTTTACCAATAAGTTATATGTATATATTAGCTTGAAAAATGAAGAGTTTGTTTGAACTTAGACTAATAATTGATTTTAATGTATTAAATAAATCAAATTAAGGAGGTTAAAGTGAATGATTTAATTAAGTTAAAAAAAACCGAGTATATTTGGTTAATTACTTGAACGATCAAGAGTTTCTGTAACTTTCAAATGAATATTTTGCATTAATATGACATTTATTATAAAATAAAAACCAAGATTAGTGAATAACTAAAAAATACACATTTTAACAATCTTGGCATTGATTTATCTTATTTGCTGTTTGTTTTATAGTTTCAAAATTTATTATCATTTCTATTATTAATTATTAAGAATTTTTTCTAGGTTTAACCTATTGAGGTAGCTTATTCGAGCTATGTGTTTCTTCATAAGAGTCCAATTATTATTTTATTGCAATTAATGTGTTTGACTCTTTACTCTGTTTATGTTGATTTAAGAAAATCATTGCATTGATCATTTTCAAGAATATGAAACATGTGAATGGATAACAACAATAGAATTAAAAACCAAGAGATACAACTTCTACAACAAATCTACAACAATTAACAACGGTAAAGGGTAAAGTTTATGGCATCATCTTTAAAAACATCAATGCATCATCTCATTAAAAAACTATAAATTTCCTCATAAAGCGATAAACTCATTAGCTCATTAAAGTGAATTTCTACATCTCAATACGAACTTCAACACAAAAACTTGCATATTGTTCAAAATGTGAGGTAATCTTCAAATTAAATATTCATTAAATCTCAGAGTGTTTATAAATAAGTTCAACAAATTATGCATATCACATTTCAAGCAGAGTTAGAATCATAAAACTTGAAGTTAAAGCCTCACCCTTGATTACTCCATTCACCAATTCAATTTTACCCCCAATAATATAAACTTATAAGAAATGGATGGTGTAGAGTCTTGCCTTTCAAAAAATAATTGCTCTTACATGTATGCTCAATAAAATATTGCATGTGTCACTTTTTAAAATAGATGTTAGAAAGTTCTCAAACCTAAAATCTACTTTTAGTCATTATTAAAAACACAATATGTGAACAAACCAACAAAAAAACCAATTGTTTTGATTAAAACACAAAATACATACCTTGCTTATTATAGATTATGAACTTCAAAATTATATTGACAACATAAGACTTTCATTTACACCAA
The DNA here is from genome assembly GCF_052625555.1 of Lactuca saligna. Taxonomy (NCBI): domain Eukaryota; kingdom Viridiplantae; phylum Streptophyta; class Magnoliopsida; order Asterales; family Asteraceae; genus Lactuca; species Lactuca saligna. The sequence continues at coordinate 27,889,283 of NC_136425.1, read as the reverse complement.
AACAGAGAACAAATGATCACTAATTAGACAAAAGAAGTATTTTGTTTTTGTTTAGGATATTTGTTTCTATAGAAATAAGTATTTATAGGCTAATTACATTTGTGTGAAGGGAATTTCAAAAGTCAAATTAAATCCTATAAGTTGAATAGTCTTGGAAGTTTCAAATGAATGAGATTCATTAGTTTAAAGGTGAAAGAGTGTGAGGGTTTCAGATGCATGAGGTGTTGGCAAATTTTTGTGGGGGTTTCAAAAGAATGAGATTCAAGGAAAAATGCTAGCTTTATAAGTATGTATGATTTGATATAATAATTCGTATACTAAACTGATATAATATATTGATTATTTTGAATTGTATGATAATATATGCATCTATTATAACTGCATAATCTAAACCTTTTGAATGATTTGTACCCTCTAGTTACTCATTAATAAAATTAAATATAAAATATGGTTAAATGTTATTTATAGTTGTTGTTAATGTTAACTAATTTTTTAAAATTTATTTGCTTTACGTTTTAATTTCTATCATTATAATTATTTAAAGGTTTAGGTCATTTTTGGTCATTTAACTTTTGGTTTTGTGCTCATTTGGTCACTTAATTCTTTTTAAGTTTTAAAAGATCATCAAACTTTTGGTTTTGTACTAATTTAGTCACTTAACTTTTGGTTTGGTCACATTTAGTCACCTAACTTTTAAAATTGTGCTCATTTAGTCACTAAACTTTTAAATTTTTTCAAAAGTTTAGTGACTAAATGAGCACAATTTTAAAAGTTAGGGGACTAAATAAGCACAAATCTAAAAGTTAAGTGACTAAATATGACCAAACCAAAAGTTAAGTGACTAAATGAACACAAAGTCAAAAGTTTAATAACCTTTTAAAACTTAAAAAGAGTTAAGTGACCAAATGAGCACAAAACCAAAATTTAAGTGACCAAAAACGACCTAAACCCAATTATTTAAACATCAAACATTGTTTTTTGATTTTAAAGGTAACCATATAATCATTTATATAGAGTTATTTTTAACTATTGTTATTATAAGTTATTTTCAGGTACTTATTTGAAAACTTTTAACGATTATAAAAATATCTTTAGGAAATATTTTAGTTAAATTGAGATTATAATTTAGTTTTTGCATTTAGCACTACAATTTATCACTTCTAACTATTCATAAAATATTCATTGGGTTTTTTAAGTGGAAGTGAAATTTATATTTAAGTTGACACTATAATGTTATATTTAAATTAACAATTTAAGTATTTTGTCCAAACTGTTCAAAAGTTGTACCTTTAGCTAATAATTGTTACATACAACAACATATTAAATCTAATAAATTAAGTATACTATGTTAAAAGTTAAAAACATAACTTTATAAGTAAAAGTAAAGATATTATTTTAATATTAAAATTTAGTTTATTTATGATTACACTTTAGGTTTGATATTTATTTAACCTTATTAACCATATTATAATTATTATTAGAAATACACTACAATTTATCACTTTTAACTATTTACAAAATATTATTTGGGTTGTTTAAGTTAAACTAAAATTTATATTTAAGTTTGTCCCATAATGTTATATTTAAGTTTATAATTAAAATTTTTTATACAATTTGTTCAAAAGTTGTACTTTTAAAATGATAATGGTTTACATCCAACAATATATTAAAACTAATAAATTAAATATAATATATAAAAAGTTAAAAAAAAAAACATAGTTTTATAAGGAGAAGTAAATATATTCTTTTAATATTGGAATTTAGTTTATATATGATTATACTTTAGGTTTGATATTTATTTAATCTTATTAACTAACTTATAATCATTATTAGAAAGAAATTGAAAAGTCATGTGAGTTTCAAATGAATATGGTGAAAGAAAACATGCATGAGAGTTTCAAATGAATGTGGTGAAAGAAAAAAATGCTTCATTTATAATATAGTATAACTAGGTGAACCCCCACGCGTTGCGCGAGAATACAATTATCTAGTTAAAATAATAACTTTTACCAAATTATTTTTTAATATTTCTACTTTGAAACAAAATGTAAGTAGCGAAGCAAACATATAGTTAACATATTAGTTTTATTAAATATTATAATTTTAATTTTTAAGTCATTGTGATATATACAATTATTTGATAATTTTATAAACCGTTTAAAATTGTGTAAATTATATACCAAACGTATGATAATCTATATATAACGGGTAGCAAAATGTATGAACAAAAATATGAACTACAACTTTTAGTAACATAAAAATACAAAAACATTTATTATAACATATATATATATACACACACACACACACACACACACACAACGAATAATAAAAAAATATAATACAAATTTTAATAACATAAAAACACTAAAACATCTATTATAATATATATATATTAACTCTTCATACTTAACTCACAAATATCTTTAAATACGTTAATGTTTTTAATGAGTAAAACTCTACAACCTTATAAAAAAAGGAAAATAAAAAGTTATTAGTGATTACTAATTAATAATCATAAGTTAAAAACTCTTGATTTGTAACTAAGAAATATACATAAATTAGAAAAATATAGAGTTAGACTTGCATGGATAATATGACATATTCATAATTTTTATAATTTGATTTTATTATTTATATTTATTATTCATTAACTTTAAAACCACTTATTATTATTAATAAGTGAAAGAAACTTTTAAAAAGCACTTATTATTATAATTAAAATGTTAAACATATAATAAAATATAAAGTGATTAGATCATTTGCATTTTAAAAGAAACTTAATTGGATAAAATGGATAATATGATATATCCATGATTTTTAGTTAATTATTTCTTTGAAGCAACACGAACATACAAACATGTATACAATAGTTAATTAAATATTATATATATCACCTTTCATAATATATGCTCGATAACATGAATCTAATATAATTTACATTAAAATTTAAACCAAATATACAATGATATTCTTAAAAGAATATTTAAACAAAAAAATATAAAAAAGAATTAATATATAACAAACATACTAATTAAAAACTTCAACATAATAATGACTTGAAAAATGGTCCAAAACCCTCAAACAAAAACAAAAACTTTTAAACTTGTTTTCTTTGTGAATTTTGTATGTGATTTGTATTTGTGTCTCTATTCAAAGAGATTAACCTTTTTATAGTAGACTAACCATTAATTGTTTATTAATCATATTATATAAGTTATAAAACCTTTGAATTGTTAATCATTATTAAGAGACTTTTGAGTGATATTCATTAAAATAAGATGTTTTAAATACATGAGGTGTTTACGAATTTTTGTGGAGGTTTCAAATGCATGAAATTCAAGGAAAAATACATCCTTTATAAGTATAATATGAAACTTATTATTATTAATAAGTGAAAGAACCTTTTAAAAAGCACTTATAATTATAATTAAAATGTTAAATATATATTAAACTATAAAGTGATAAGATAAACCATTTGCATTTTTAAAGAGACTTACTTGGATAATATGGATAATATGACACATCCATGATTTTTAGTTAATTATTCATTTGAAGCAACACAAACATACAAACATATATACAATAGTTAATTAAATATTATATATATCACCTTTCATAATATATGATCGACAACATGAATCTAATCTTGTTTACATTAAAATTTAAAGCACAACATACAATGATATTGTTAAAAGAATACTTAAACCAAGAAAATATAAAAAAGAATTAGTATTTAACAAAATTACAAATTAAAAACTTCAACATAATAACATGATTCAAAAAATGATCCAAAGCCCTCCAACCAACACAAAAACCTTTAAACATGTTTTCTTTGTGAATGTTGTATGTGATTTGTATTTATATGTCTACTCAAAGAGATTGGGCTTTTTATAGTAGACTAACCATTAATTGTTTATGAAACATATTATGTAAGTTATAAAACTTTAGAATTGTTAATCATTATTAAGAGATTTTTGAGTGGTATTCATTAAAAAAAAAGGTTTCAAATGCATGAGGTGTTAGCAAATTTTTGCGGGGGTTTCAAATGCATGAGGTTCAAGGAAAAATGCATCATTTATAACTATAGTATGAGATATATATATATATATATATATATATATATATATATATATATATATATATATATATATATATATATATATATATATATATAGAGAGAGAGAGAGAGAGAGAGAGAGAATTCGCCTTTGTCAAACAACTCCCAATCATCATCATTTAGAAACAACTTCCAAGCATCACTGCTATGTTTCTTTTCTCCAATAGGAAATACATTCAATCTCTCTAGGAGACTTGGGTGATTGAGCTCACCTTGAAGTTGAAGTCTTGTAACTCCAAGATCTTCGCTAGAGATTCCTACTGCACTACTTCTGAAAGATGAAGATGGAGAGGCTAAGATTGGTGATGTCTAATAAGAATATAGTGATATATTTTTTTTAATTTTTGTTTATGTTAACAATATTCACTGAATTTAAGGTGAGAAGAGTTCAGAAGAAAAAATGAAGGTAAAGAGACAATGTTTTAGTACATTAAGCCAAGTTTTTTTGACATAACCATTTTAGTCAAAAAAAAAAAAGAAAAAAAAAGAAAGAAATAGCCATGTATATATGAGAAGCTTCTTAAGGGCTTAACCCATTAACCTTGTTCTGTCAACAAGAAATAGCATGTTAATTCGGTAAGCTATGTATATGTGTTTCGAATTAATGCAGAAAACAGAGAATAAGCTGGGGAAAGAAAACAGAATGAAAAATTAGTTTCTTAAAACCTTATTAATTTCCATATTCATTAACACACAATAATGAAATTTTAAAGAAATCAAAAAAAGTTATCAATACCCTCACAATTTCATCGTAACTTACTATTTCCTATTTGGTTTATAAATGCATTAAATAAATTGAAATATATTTTTTAATATGTTTACAAGGGCAATATGGTCTTTCAATGAAAAATTAAGAATGAAATTCAGTTCATACCAGACACCCTAGGAAAGATAAACTATCTCAAAAATGGATTTAAAGGAATCTCCCGTAATTCAATTCCATTGACACACCACAAAATGGAATTTGAGATTCCATAAACCAAACACACCAAGGATGTCTGAACACAACAGTTGATCGGAAAAACAGAAAAGAAACAAGGCCTAATATAGAGACGAATGAAAAACAAAAACAATCATATGACTTTTCAAACGCATCTGCTTGTTTTTTTTTTTTTTTTTGTTTTTTTGCTGCAAAAAATCAATACCTTGCGAAACTGAATTCATTACTGATAAGGGGGGTTGAATATAATGGTTCATGTTTCCATAATTTCTCCAAAAAACTGCTCATTTTGGGAAAAATATGTGAGCTGGTGGATTTTTTTTAAAGAATCGTTGTTATAAATTCCCAAAAAGCTGCTCATCTTTAGGGATTTGGAGAAATTATGGATACATGAACCATTATATACAACCCCCTTTATCGAAACTGAATTCTAGGTAAAGTTGTAAATATAACTCAAATTAAATCGCTATAAATGCTAAAAAACATGCATGTTGAATCTATAAATTAACAACTAATAAAAAATAAAAAAAAGATTTCCAAAAGTAAACACTAACTAGGTTTTCCAAAAACAATTTGGGCTAAAGCTGGAACATGGACCGTAGATGGTAAAGTCTCGGCTTGAATTGAACCGGATCCATTGACCAAAGGTGCTCCTCCTACTCCAAGAGCCAAGCCCCAGGAACAACACTGCAAAGGGTAATATCGTCAATTTTTGTGTACTATAAAATTAATATTATATTATGAAATGTAACCAACTTACCTTGATGCAATACCACTTTGATTAAGCTTTTATTGCCAAAAGCATCAACCTTCATATCGTGCACATTTAAAGCATATACAAAATCTGAATGAGACTAAATGACCATTTTACCCTTACATAATTTAATTATTTATTTATTTTTTATGAATTTTAACACAAATAACATCAGAGCTTGGAGGAAAAAAGAGGAAGGTTGTCAGTCCCCATCCACCATCAGTGGCAGTGGCAGTGGTAGATCTATAACATTATTATAGTAATAATAGGATTAAATCATTAATAATAATAGTCTGTATAACCAAATACACCAAGAATGTAATGTGTGCATATAAATTCATTATTGCAGTATATGCTGATACCAAGTTTGATACATGGGCAGTTGCATGATATGCTAAAAAAAAACCCAAAGTTTTTATTGATATTAAAGACACCATCATAAATGACATGAAATTAAGTCACGTGACTGGTGTACATTATAGTTTTATAAGTAACTTTATTTGAATGAGAGAGCATATGTTCAAGCACATGGCTTGATACACAGACAATTACAAAGCTTCGCATCACATTTCCCGCTAGCAGAACCTTTCATTTTGCAGACATTATTACACCGCGGATCAGACACACAAGTTTCTCCATAGTCCGTTGTTGCGCAATCCTTTGCTTCTGTCAAAGTCATAAAAGTCTCATCTGCAACAAAAAATACACATATTTATTTATTTTCATCTTAATAGTTATTAATAATTTTACATGCAAAAGATGTTTACATCTCAACTAGCTTCCAGGCATATAGATGATTCTATCGAATATCTCATTTAGTTTGTTAGTTACAATTCCAAAACCATCACTAATCATGTACTTTCCATAATTATAATTAAAATCAACATGTACAAAAAAAAAAAAAAAAAATTCTTCATAGCTCAACATCAAACAAAAAAGCCCTAACATTACATAAACAAAAAGGGTAGAACAGGAATAAAGTAGAATGCCTGTAGCAAAGAGAGTAACCAGCAGTATCAACACAAACAAGCTTTTCCCCATTTTGATATAGATATACAAACCACACCCTGGCCCCCTTATATATGGATCATTAATTATTCGTGATTTAGGGACGTTTTCATATTAGGTATTTGAAAAATTCAGATGATGGATATGTATTCCAACAAAAAAAAAAATATATTCCAATCTAACATCACATGACCTATATTCTAGGTTCAAAACTTCAAACAACCATATAATTTCAGAAATTTAAAAAAATCACATAAAAACTGACTTCACAGTTTGGAATCATAATTAACATATTACATTATCACACATCAAATTTAAGAATATAATTTTTACAAACAATCATAAAGATATAAAGCATTAAAAAATGTAAGTAATAGAAATTAGGGCTTCTAAAATTACGTTAGGCTAAAACCTAACTGCATTTCACAAATAACCAATTAATTATAATTACTTAATCAAATATAACACGTATCACTAAAATGCAAAGTAATACAGGGATTTCAAAATTATCAAACAAGAATTAGGTTAAAGTTTGATCGTAGGGATGTTTTTTTTTTGGTCTTGACTGCGACGTTGCTTTGTAAGGAGGGCTGCAAGCGTTGAAAGCTGACAGATCCAACAAAATCGGCCCAAAGCCCAAAGTGCTCCCAAGAAGCCGAATAGTGTTACCCAAAATTCATTGAGGGCCTCATACTCTTAAAAATAAAAAAATAATAAAAAACAAAATCCAATGTCTATTAGAATCCTATTAATTTGTAGTTTTACGTGTATTAATCTGTTATAATTGTTTCAAAATTTTAAATTTTCAACTTTATAATTTAAAGATAATATCAATAATTTATACAATTTTTTTATTTTAATATAAGCATAGTTTGATTATTAATGACAAAAAATCAGTTATTTTTTACAATGTCTATTAATAATTTGATTATATGACAAAAGTGTTGTAAAGTTGAAAAAGACTGAAAAATGAGCAACACAAAATGGTTGGTTGTCATACAGCCCAAGCAAAACATAATATATTGTCGGTAACATTCGTAAAATTTGGATGGTAGAAGAGCAGAAGTTTGTGAGAAAAGTTAGAGCAAACTTTAATTATATAGAGCTATGGAATGTTTGAATACTAATCCGTTGTATATTATATTATCTTTTTCCAAGGATGCACATCCAACTTATTTATTACTTTTTTTCAAGTAAATTTTCATAAACTTTCTATAAAAGAGCATTTTTTTTATTAAAAGTATAATTATCATTTTGATTGTTGGTCTTGCATCAAAATCAACATTTTTTTTACCATTTCGTTCATACATACTCAATCTAGACAAACAATTGATCCAAAAAATACATTCATATAAATTAAAAGAAAAAATACTACAAAAACTTCTTTCTCTTTGTTTCTTGGGCTTCTTATTTGAAGGGCTTCTTATTTGAAACTTTAAATATGTTTATAATTTTCAGTTTTATGGTACTTTCCGGTTTCCATTATGTACAGATAAACATCGGAACAAAAAGATAAAAGGTTTTATGAGTTCGGTCAATAATTGGAATTTCAATGCTTATCATTGGTTCAATTGATATAAGCTTAAATGTTTGTATTCTTATGTTTGTGGTTGTAGTGACATTTAGTTGTGGAATTATCCTTAATTACTAAATAAATACATAATATCTATTTATGTCATATTTTAGTTAAATCTTATTAGAAAAATATCATTTTATAAATATTTAATGTTACTCAATCTTATTCAATTTTTTATGTATAGGAAATTACTTATTATATATTATTTATGCTATTTTTAACTCTTGGACCATGTATTATATAGTTTTAACCTAGTGTGTAATAATAATAATAATAATAATAATAATAATAATAATAATAATAATAATAACTATCTTGAAATCAAAAACCAAAATCAACATATATAATAAAAACTAATCTTTATTGTTGTTAGGGGAAGGATCCTTAACTCATATTCAAGATCCTTAAATACTTCTGAAGCCTTAGGATCCATAAACATTTCCTGAAATTCTGACTATTACCATTAATATTTGTAACACTTGTAACGACCATATTTTATTTATTTTTCTCATATGTGCAGAACGAGTCAACACAATACTCATTCTCAATGGAAAGTCATCTCAACCAGAAAAAAGACCCGAGATACCAAGTCAAATAACGTTCATATGTTGATTCTGGAGGATCCCATAATTATTGGACTTCCCGTTATTAGCATTAGACTATAAATAGCACATGTAACTATCACACTAGGGATATACTGAGATCATCCACGATACTTGTACTTACATTTACACGTTCATCTCTATAAATCAACATTTTATATCAATAAAATCATCAAGACATGTGATCATCATTACCTTCCAAGGTTTTATGCTGGAGATCCTATCAAGGATCAAGGGTTTCCTTGTAACTCACTTGTGTCACTTTGATTATCATTTCCTACTTGATTTACCATGAACATCATAGTCTCTCATGCAATTTGGTTAGATTCTGCTCAGTTGATTTTTGACCAAAACAATTTGGCGCCCACCATGGGGCCGTGGTGTTCCATACCTTTTGGAAAATCATGTCTACACAGCCAAACATATCTTCCTTCTTTATTCCTCATATTTCCTCTAAAAACCTTGCTCCACCCCAGGGGAGCTCCCAAGAAAGCCTCTAAGGCACTGAAGAAAACACATCTCTGGTCGCTACCCAAGGACTTCAGGATCCTCCTATGCTGATTTCTAATAATGAAATCTTCGTTATGATGAAAAGACTAGAACGGCAAATCACTCAACCACAAAGAGGATAACAAGATAATACTAAGGAAATGGAGAGAATGAGGGCAGAAATCCATAAGCCTCAAGAAGCAACACCCTCCATCTTGCAGCCCAAGATCCTAAACTTTGATAACACAAGATCCTCAGCGAATCGCCATGAGATAGGATCCTCAATACCGACCTATGTTCCCGCTTGGGGCGCAACTCCAAGAGAGCAAGCCCATATGACCCAGTATCCCATCAAAACCTTCGTTATTCCCAATAACAAGGATCCTGGTAACTTCGTCGATACTAATATCTTCACTACTAACTCTATGGACCTTAATATAGGTTTAAGCCCGATCATGGCTAAGGAGCTTCATCAATTAAGACAAATGATCTCAAGCGTGCGTGGAGTAGTTTAACCTATACCAGAAGTATCCCGCACAAGCCACAACATCTCGAGATGCGTTCCTACAAGCGCTGACACCGAGGTCCCAAAGCGCTTCCAAACACCCAACATGAAGTCTTATAATGGGACCACACATCCTGAGGAGCATTTCACATAGTACAGGGAAAGAATGTAGATCATTCCCATTCCCACACACTTGAAGGAAGCTTGCATGTGCAAGGGTTTTGGTTCGACCCTCACATGATTAGTCTTAAAATGGCTTCTTAACGTTCCTCCTTACTCGATTACTTCATTTACTCATTTAGTTAATTTGTTTAACAATCAATTTTCTTGTAGAATAACATTAAAAAATATCACTAGTGATCTTTATCGAGTGGTCCAGGATCCTAAGAAATCCATTAGGACATTTGTGAATAGGTTTGGCAGGGAAGCTATGAGTATCCCCAACATTGAGCTGGTGACTGCAGTTGAAGCCTTTAAAATGGGCTTAAAAAGGACTCTCCTTTCTACGAAGACCTTGTAATGACCCTATGTAAGAGAATAGATGAGGTCCAAAGCAGATTATTAAGATTCATAAGGTTCGAAGAAGAGAAGAAATCCAAAAAAGGAGAAACCCGCCAAGCTCATACGATCACCCTAATAGGAAGGCCGACTCATTAGCACAAAGATCCTACAAGTCGAAACCATATTCCAAACCTGGTCATCATAGGGTTAATGCCCTTTAAGATGAAGGAGAGGAAGAAGAACTTTCTAATATTATCGACTATTGCTTTTCTGTGGATATATCAGGTATAATATTTGCTATGAAGGATCTTAGTGACAAAGCAAGATGGCTAAGGAAGGGAGAAAAATCCACCACTTGGAAGACAAATCCAAATGGTGTACATACCATGAAGACTTTGGTCATATCACAAAAGATTGCATAAATCTCAGGAAGGAGATCAACTACCTCTTAAGCAAAGGATACCTTATAGAAATCCTTGAAAAAAGAAAGGAAAGATCCAAAGATAAAGATCAGGATCCTCAGAAGATCCTCAATAATTTGGGACCCTCTCCTGATGGCGCTAAGGTAATCAATGTGATCTGGAGGATCTGACATTTGTGGTACCTCTTATTCTACGGCAAAAAGGCATGTCAGGGTGTTAAAAATAGAAAAAGAAGAAATGCCACGGAAGAATACGTCAATAAAAAACGAGAAGGAGATCACCTTCAACGAAGCAGATAGACAAGACATCTAGAATCCTCACCACGTCCGATTGGTGATCACTCTTTACATCGCCAACCATTTTGTCAGAAGGATCCTTGTCGACGAAGGATCCTAGGTCAACATTATACTCTTGGATGCATTAAAATGAATGAATATCCCATAGTTCGAAGTAATGAATGAACATCCCATAGTTCGAAGTAATGCATTAAAATGAATGAACATCCCATAGTTCGAAGTAATCAAAATATCCTATCCACATTGAGGGGGTAAACTCTATGCAACATTTTTGTGTAATAGATACATTATCCTCTTATAATGATATACTAGATAGATCATGGATCCACGAAATGAAGGCGGATCCACTACTACAAAATACTCTTTAATGACACACATTGTGTGTCGCAAAACACACAGATAATACACAAATGTGTGTCAAGGAAGGCCCTGTAATAAAGAAAGACGATACACTTTTGTGTGTCATAAATTTACAATGAGCATTTACGACGCACGTTTACGACACACAATGCGTGTCAAGGAAGGCCCTGTCATAAAGAAAGATGACACACATTTGCGTGTCGTAAACCTTACGATGCGTATTTATGACTCACATTGCGCATCATTAAAGCCCCTATCATAAATGAAGTTGACACGCATTTGTGTGTCATAAACTTCAACAACCATTTTTAATACACATTTACGAATAATAAGAAAACAATAATCACATTTAAACAATTCATTTCATACAATAAATGTATTAACATTTAAACTTAATCATGTTCAATAATCTCATTATACATCAAGAAGGACCATAACATCATCCTCAAACATGATTTGTGTGAAAACATGACCAAAATTGTTAACCATCATAAGAAAAACACAAATTATGAGAAAAAAATGACAAAAAAACTTATACTTACCAAGTGTTGTCTTGTGTATTGATGTTAAACCGCTTAAGCACACATGAAACGTAATGATACCTGCATCCACCTGCTCTAGTATAAAGAATGGCAATGACTTGTAACTAGAACAAAATTAGCAAAACCAAAATGACATATATACCCTTAAAACACACATGAAACATAAATAAAAATAAAAATAGATGGGTGCATACCTGTGGGTGGAGAAAAGTAAAGTGAAGGATGCAATTGTCTTTTCCGCACCTGATAATTTCTCAAAAAATGGTTCTTCCTCATTTTCCATGTTTACATATGAAATGTCACCTACCGAATGGAGGGAAAATTGAAATATTCACCTAAAAGCGTCACTAAATTTCGTTTTAGGCACTAAAAATTGAAATATTCAACCATATTTGTAAAAAACAATAAACTTAAGGGACTAAAAATGCCAATTGCTAAAAATATGTGACAACCCGAATTTTTTTTACTTTTAAAGGCTAGTCAATCAACTCAACCGAGTGTTAAACTCATTAGTACTGAGTTCTATCCCGGTTAAAGGTCATTCTAAGGAGTTTTGAGCCTAATACACTTAAGGAATAAGTGTTAGAAAGTACCTGCTAGAACCACAATGTAGCAAATCGAACCATAACCTCATCTAAATGAGTTCACGACCACAAGACCATGATTTTACGGTCTTAAACTCATGTGGCCGTAAACTTAAGAGCATATATAAGGCATTTGGTCATTTCTAGTCATTTATCTCATTCCTTGGCCGATTTCTTCAAATCCTTTTAAGTATCATCAAGACATTCTTCCTAGATATTCAAAGGATGTAAGTATTCTTTCTAGATTTGTTGATACATCTCTTAATCTAGTATCCTTACATGATTTCATCCGTGAAAATCATGTTTGTTTAGATCTTCAAGTCTCACCAAGAACACCAAGAACACACACTAGTGTTCTTGGCCAATATCAACCATTTCAAGCTTCTAGATCATACGTACTCTTACCTATGCTTCTTATCTAGTTAGTATCCCTTCTTAGAGACTTGAAAACATCAAAACACAAGGACAAAATGAATTTACAGCGAAGACATCTCCCAAGGCCGAAAACCCCTTTAAGGTTGCCATTTTGGCCATAAACCCTCCTAAATGCAAAGCTAGTGACCCAGGACCCTTCATGGATGAGATTAGTACCTTAAACTACTCTCATAAACATAAATGGTCATGATTTTATGGCTGTAAACTCCTTTGAGCCGTAAACTCATCAAAAGCCTCAATGAAGGTGGTCTTCCTCATCCTAGTGTAGAGCAAAAGTCCCTAAAGTATCCCTAGCCTTCAAACTCACTCTTAGCCATGTTTGACCATGAGTTTATGACCGTAAAATACCTAGGGCCATAAACCCATGGTAGTAAACTCATTTTGGTGCCATTTCACATTCCTTGTTGAATCACATGTGATTCCAACACTTGGTCAAAGTGTTTCCTAGTCCCAGAAGGTGTTTCGTTTCATATAGTTGTTTATAAACACTATATTCATGCCAATATGTGTCATTATATGTCATTTAGGACCTTTTGTGTCTCGGAACTTCATTCGTGGAACTCCTCATCCTTACACGCATACTCGTTTGAATCACCCACATCAGGTGAGTTCATACCCCGTAATGAATCTTTTAACTGTTTTAAATGCTTTTAAGGGGGGGGGGGGGAATACAAGTTGAACACAATCATAATTGTGTAATTATTTGTTATAAACATCTTTCAAAATGTTGCTTATGTCTTCTATAAGTGGTCAAAACATTTCAAAAGCTATTTTACAGTTATGTTGCTTTATAGTTTAACGAAACTCCGTTTTTAAAGTACAAGCATAATTGAGTAGTAAAATGAGTCTTTTCAATAACAGTTCAAGTAGAATACTAGTAAACTATAATAGGTATAGTTTAGAGGTTCATTTCATACTAGATACAATACATGATAACAGAAAGAACATACTAAGATACCATAACAAGAGAAAGTACTAAGATACTATAACAAGAGAAAGTACTAAGATACTATTACAGAACGAACATACTAAGATGCTATAGCATGGAACACTTATAGGATCTAACTATACCAATGAATCACTAACGCATTGTTCTAAACAAAAGGTGATAGTTATATTGGGTATACATGATCACATAATTTAATGTGGATGTTCACGGCTTGCAATTGATTGTAGAGGTCGCGTGTGGGACCCAAAATCTTTTGACAGGGAGAACGTTTAGTATGGGATATGGCCATCACATTATACCTTAAAAATCAATTTAAGGCAGATAGTACAACAATAGTTACTATATATATATATATATATATATATATATATATATATATATATATATATATATATATAATTCTACGGTACTTACATTTTACAAACGACAAACAGAACAGTCGGGTCTAGTACATTCAGTAGAATGGGACCATAATGCTAACCTTATGATTCCTTAATGTATACATCAAAGGATATATATTAATAGGATCCAATAGGTAATAGGATGTGTGCTTTCTGCTTCATTTCATGTTGCTTGTTTGGTTGTGGGCTTAGAGCAGATTCACCCAGCCTATTATCTATTCGATCTTAGTTATATATACGTTCCATATACATTAAGTCATCATAAGGGGTACCAGGTATGGGTCAAGTCATAGGATACTAATTCAATGCACAGTTTTCTAGTACAAAGCATACTTTTTAAATAGAACTTTTGGTACTCAAAGCTAGAAACTCACCAGTAAAGGGTTTAATCCATTTTATTAAACCAGTGTAGTCTTAAAGGACTTTAGGTGATTGACTCTATAATACCTTAGTTTATAAATCATGGTTATATATCATTAATACCTAAAAGGTAGTTGGATGTGTGATTTCCGCCTTATTTCCTGTTCCTTGTTTGGTTTGGGGCTTAGGGAAGATTCATCCAATCAACTACTTATTCGATATTAGATTATATATAGCTAATATAAACTAAGTGATTATAGAAGTAATAAATGTGGTCACTATTTTATTATAAGAAATAAAGGTTTTCTTAACTGATCTTTTCATTAAATATAAAGGAACTATTACAATTAACTCTATGAGTAACAAGTGAATACACCAGGGTTATATACAAGGACCTAACAAACAATAGGATGTCTGCTATCCGCCTTACCTCATGTTCCTTGTTTGGTTGTGGACTTAGGGCAGATGCACACAATCAATTGTTTGTTTACTCTGAGTTTTATATAACTTGTATCTGTGACATCCCCTAATTTCTCGGCCAGAAAAGACCGATTTAATTTATGCTTTTTAAAATAAAATCAGAGAAATATTTTTAAAAGATGTCGCGGAATTGGTCCCTAAAACAAAACATGATAAAAGTTTATCAAAACCTTCTTTAAGAAATGTATAGTTTCATTTCATATTAAAACCTTGGGAAGTCATGTTCCGATATAGATCAAAAGCATAAACAAGACATTATAAGCCTTTCAACAATTATTTACAACTAATGGCCAATAATCCAAAAATCCCTCATCGTCCTCCGACTATGCTCGGGGTCCACTACCTGTAACATAAAAAGTTGAGTGGGTCAGGCTTGGGAGCCTGGTGAGCATATAGGGTTTTCAACCCACAATGATAATAAACTTACTAAGTTCATCAATCAACAATAACCCTGATTACCCGTTCCTGTTATCCTCACTTTACGTCCCTAAACACTTATCACAAGGGACCTAGCCTAAAGAATATCATCAGGATGGAAACTACTGCTAAGGGGTTTCCTCAGCCATACATGTCCTAAAGGTAACCACGAGGGGGATGGAGTACAGCGAATGAACACTCTTAGTTCATTAACACCTATAGGTTGCGGGCCTACTAATGTTTCCCACTGGACTGTCTAGAAAGTCTGTGGTCGTCATCCAAACTCTGCTAGATGACTGGATCTCAAAACACATCGAGGCCTCTCATCACTTTTATTTTATCACACATCACTATCTACCCATGTTTTACCCAACATATTTGTAGATAAAAATACATATACAGTTTAAAACTTGTATAAAACGTCAATTCAACAGTCACCTCAGTTAAACAATTAATATAATTACACGTAGCACGTATTTCATATAAAATACTTCATATCTAGGTGTAAGATGAAGGTGTAACACCGAATTCCTGGTACGATTCCTATTTATGTATTTTTCTCATTTTGCCTTGGACTCGGCGAGTTGGAGGCCCGACTCGCCGAGTAGGAGCAATTTGGCACGGTATTTGAGTGAGGGACTCGGCGAGTCCATGCTGGTCAAGTAAAACCCTAACCAGGGTGTTTCCACCCTATTTAAACACTCTAACTCGGCCTCCCTTGTCCCTAACACTTCCAGAGAGCTGTAGAGCGAAACCTACCCCCCATATTGTTCTTATGAGTGATTTTTTGGCTTGGTGAAGGAAGTTTGGAGCTTAGAAGAAGAAGGAGGAGGTTGAAGAGTGCAAATAGGGGAAGTAGATCCGAAGTCTACACTGTAAGAAGCTTCCATTCAGGTAGAAAAGTTCCTACCTTGATCACTAGTTCATTATATCCCCCTTTTGTCCCTAATTGATGGTTTTCAAGCCCGAAAACCTCAAACCCATGTATTTATGCTCTATGTTCCGAAAGGACTTCAGATCTGGACCTTATGGACACCTTAGAAGTGTAAAGTCTCTGTGGTTGAAGTGATTGAGGTCCCTATTGAGTGTATGACCTCCTAAAGAGTTTGGAATTGTCTTTTGGAGCTCTTAGGGCCATGCATGCACGTAAAGTTTGTAACTTTACGTGATAAGCATACCCTAGGAGCTTAGATCTATGGTTTGGAACCATTGCATATCTCAGATTTGGTTTGTATGAGTGGAGGGTTGAAGGGACTCAACGAGTTCCAAGGTGGACTCAGCGAGTTCTATGAAGATGGTATTATACTCGGCGAGTTGGATGAACAACTCGGCGAGTCCTTTAAAGATTGCCTGGAATTCGACAAGTTGTTCTTCAACTCGGCGAGTCATATGAACTGTTACTGAGTTAAGAGGGGTTTTAGTGTAGAAGGTCCAACCCTTCGTAGCTGCACGCGGGATGAGCAATTTAACGTGTAGCAAAAGTCCTAGAAACCCAAATCCTCAAGATGGATACTCTGGTGAGGATTTGGAAACGAGTAGGAGAGGGACTCGGTGAGTCTGCACCATGACTTGGCGAGTCCAGTCAACTGGAAGTTGACTTTGACCAAGGAGTTGACCTTGGACCTGGGGTAGGTCAGTCATTTGACCTAAGGGTATTTAGGAGTGACTAATCTATGTTTATGGATTTATAGCCGGAGGATTGCCGGTGCAACAGTCAGTCGTCTAGCAAGCAGATTTTCAGCAGCTACTTTTCAAGGCGAGTTACCTTCCAGTAGCGGTGGGTCTACGACCACAATTGTCACACCCCCAAACCAGAATGGCGGAAACATTCGGGGTGGGTGACTTCACGTAGTACCATAACAATTGAATATCATAAAGAAAGTAACACAACCATCATATATATAATAAAAGCGTACATTGTTGCGTTATACATGTTACCAAAAGAATATTACAATATGATGATTTAAAATGTTTGATAATAATGTCTTAGCGTTCCTTCTTCAAAAGCTGGTAGTTACCTGTATTACCGATTCCCTGAGAAATACAAGTGGTTTCGAAAAGTGTCAACAATAAAGTTGGTGACTTCATAAGTGTTTTTGTACTGAAAAAGTATGTTATTTTGGAAGAAAGTAGATGAACGTAGATTCCAGAAAATCCAATATTTTCCACATATAGATTGAAAAGTTCCCAAAGTTGGAGGGCGTTAGCATCTTTCGTACTTAAGTGATAAAGATAAATTTTGTGCTCAAAATAATGTAAATACTAAATGCATTTATGAGTCTCGTGAATCAAGCTTGTTTTTATACTTTCGTGTGAGTTTTATAACCATACTATTGATATAGACTGCCTGTGACAACATTCTTCAGGTGTTGTAGTGTTGTGATATTTGTCACCCCAGACCTGCCGGTCTAACTGTAGCTAACAGTTTAGGTGCGGGGTTGTCAATCCCGTATAGATCCATACACAAGTATCACGCTCTCCCTCCAAGAGATTATGGTTTATAATACAGGACTTGAAATGCATACTAGAGAGTACGTTGAAGTTGAATATCTCACATCACTTAGTATAAATAGATTCACGATAAGAAAGTCTTTGTTTTACATTAGGTGAAAGTATTTCGTTTTTTTTCAAGATGTATACGTAAGAATGTATGAATAACTCGCAAACTATACCCATTATAGTTTTTCGTAAAGTATGTTCCATTTGGTGAAAATAACTTGGTAAAATACTAAACTTTATACGTAAAGCAAGATGTTGGTATCGAATAATAATAGGATAGATGTTGTATTTATATTTATATAAAACGATACGTTTTATAGTATTGTACTTGTATTCCCCCCCCCCCCCCCCTAAAATATGAAAAGACTTGAAAAGTAGGGGTATGAACTCACTTGTTTGGTTTGGAGAGAGTGGGACTAGAGTCGAGCAGAACTTCAACTGTGGAAAGCTGCGTCTTCGAGCTTCTTGGGGATCTCGGTAGCGTAGATCCTTCATTGGGGGCTCGGGTGTGGAGCCGAGAGTGTCAGGATGGCCTCTGGTGCTTACAAGTATGTGAGAGTACAAGTAGTTTACAAGGAAAACCATTGATCATTGCTAGGATCTCCAACATAATACCTTAGGAGGTGATAATGATCACCCGCCTTGATAATTTTATTGATTGAAAATGTCGATTACAGAGATGAATGTGTGAAAAGCAATTACAAGTATTGTAGATGAGCTAATTGTATGTGTTGCGTGTGTAATACAAGTGCTATTTGTAGTATAAAGCAAATAACAAGAATTCTGATAATTTCGGGATCCTCCGAGATCAATTTATATACGTTATTTGATTTAGTATCCTGGGTTTTTTGCATGGTCAAGATGATTCTTTGTCGAGAATAAGTCTTTAGCTAACTATTTTTGTACATGCGAGAAAAATAAAGAAGCATATGACCGTTATATATGTTAGGAAAGTAAATGATAATAATCAGGATCCTGAAGTCTATTTAAGGATCTCGGAGGTAATTCTGGGATCCTGGCCCTAACAATTTCCCTCAAATTATTCTTGTGAAATATTTTGGAGTTAGTTTGCCAATATTTAAAGTCATGATTTAAAATAAAAGTAAAAAGAAATAAAAGTGATAAGGGATTTGAATTTGAAACCCTAACGAATTGAATTTATCCATTCAATAACCATCATTAACCGGTCAAATCGACCATTCTATTTCTTATGCCATCAACATAAATAGAGGAAATCGATTAGATCTATTCTTCCCCGCTTCTTTTAGCTTTCATCGAAGGGTTTACCAGTCATCTTCAAAGGTACACTTCTTACTTCTTCTCCTTAGTTTTCTTTTCACTAACCATGGGGAAGAAAATGACCATATCTCATAAGAACATTCTTGATCCTCATGAGGATGACTTTATCAATCAAAAGAACATGTCGCATGATGAGATCTGTTTTTTTTATTCGGATGATATCGAGTCGCTGGAATCGAACAAAGTTTTCTCCGATGAAGCTGTTTTCAAACCTTTCAACCCGAAATGTCAACCTGATTTTGTTTCCTCCTCTTGGTCCTGCTTCCTTTAATACCCCTTTACTTTGGGTTTGAAGTAGCCCTTTTCTAGAATCATCTATAAGTTCATTGAGGTTACTAAAATCTCCTACATCCAAGTCGTGCCTATTGTTTGGAGGATCTTCTTCTGGATCGACAGATAGAACTAGTCCAAAGACCTAAACATAGTTTTAGCTGAGTTGGCTAATGTGAATGATCTTACTACCTTTCGAATCTCTCGTTTTCTTCTCAGACTCAAATCGCACAAGTCCCCTCTCATTCTAAAAACAAAACACAATGACTGAGCTTGGAAAGAAAAAATACTTTTTTTTGTGACATGTGATTTGATCCTTGGTGAGGATTCCCTGCATAAGACTTGGGTTTTAAAGGGTAGGAATAATTTATTGTTATACTGAGGATCATGGAATTCACATTTCATTGTTTTGTTTGATGTTTTGGAGCTTTCAAGTTTGTAGCGATCATTCCTATTGCCGAGGATACCGAAGAGAATATAGAGAAGTTCCTCGTTGTCTCTAGAGCTGATAGGTATTTCAAATTTGATTGCTCCAGTCTCCAAGAAGGTTCTTCTGCCACTTTGTCAATGGATACTGGTAAGAATTCTTATTTGTTTTTGTAATGATTTAGAATTGATTATGATCCTGAACTAATGAGGATCCGGCCTAATGTATAGGATCCAAGATTACACGCTCCAATGTCCGATTTGGTTTGTCTGATTTAGGAGAAATCTTTGATCATTTTATAAGAAAGACAACTTTTGAGAAATAAGGTTAGACAGAACCTGATCATACTCCGGCTTCGTGACCTTTAGGACTCACTTTTCGAGAAGTGTGAAGTCACAATTCTTTTATCTCCATAGGATCCTAAAATTCGTACATGGAAGGGTCCTTGTACATCAAGGAAGATCCTTCATTATATTGAACTAATTAAACGTTAAGGAGGGGGTCCCTCTTTAGGGATCAGTTGGAAATGGCTCCAACCTGTTTTGCTACATGATAATGCTACAAGTCTTGCATGTTTTTTTGGGTAACTTCCCAATCTTCAAGCGACACGTCAGTTCTATAATCCTTGGAAAATCTCAAGAGAGAATCCCAGTCTGAGATTTATACAATCAGTTTGATCTAGGATCTTGAGTATCTCGAAGGATCCTAATTATTCCGATCAAGATCCCGATCATTAGGATCCTAAAAAGGGGGTTAAGGATTAGGATGCTAAATTGCTACAATGTTAGTCGTCTGATCATGAACGTCAGGATTCTTTAGTTTTTTGGCATGATCTTCAACTGTCTGGATCATCAAATGGATTATCGGGATCCTAGGTTGGCTAGCATGTCTGCTTTAAAATTATCTTCTCTATGAATTTGGTTTAGGCTAAAAGTCTCAAATTTAATGTTAATGCATAAAAAAGCTTCCTTTAGGTGTAACGGAATGGGAATGATTTCCATTCTATCTCTATATTGTGGAATATGTTTTTCATTTCACGATATGTCGTTACATCGTAAGGCTTCATGCTAGGAGTTGGGAAGCGCTTTCGAACTTCAGTGTCGTCAATCGAGGGGATGGATCTTGAGATCATGTGACTAGTCGTGGATGCTTCCGGTATAGGTTGGACCACCCCTAATATGCTAGATGTGACATCCTCATTTTCAGGGCCAGAAAAGAACGGTTTTTTTATGCTTTATTTAAAAATCAAAGTATCCTTTTGAAGAAAAGTGTTGCGGAATTTGTTCTAAAAAAAACATGATAAATACATTATCAAAGTATTTCCAAAGAAATGTATTTTTATTCATTTTAAAATATTGGGATGTCATCATGAATACAGAAACATAAGCATAAATAGAACTTACACGCATTATCACTAGTGATTTATATCTCCTTAATCCCTCAGTGTAATGTAACCTCATATCAATACCTGTGATACAAATAAACTTAGTGGGTAAGGTTGGGAAACCTGGTGAGTACATAGTGTTTTCAACCAACAATAATATAATTATTATGTTTAATAATCAAACAATTAACCCAATTACCCATCCCCATTATCTTCTTGACTGTTAATGATTTACCCTAAGAATCAGCTATTCCTCGTTCATTCTTTCCTAAGGATTATCCTAAGGAATTGGCATAAAGTCCATTGTCGCCAGAGTTTACCTAACATGCACTAAGTCCATAGTCACTAGGATTTAGGCACTAAGTTTGCATAGTTTCCAGAGTTTATACAACAGGCATTAAGTCCCTAGTCACTAGGATTTAGGCACTAAGTCTGCATAGTCGCCAGGGTTTATCTCATTTATTGACAATATTATTTTCGAGAGTCCACTTGCAATACATGTCAATGGGTTTTTAGAGTACACCGGGTGAACACATCGTTCACAACACCTACAGGTTGCGAGCCTGCTAGTGTCCCACTAGATTGTCTAGAATAGTCTATGGTTGTTATCCAACTTGTCACATCCCAAAACGGGAACGACAGAAATGTTATGGGGCGGAGGACGTCATGTGTAGTATCACAACAATTGTATCATAGCAAGCATAGTAAACACAACCAAACATTGAATACATGTATGACTAAGGTTTATATTGTCTTAGTACATAGTTTTGTTCATATACAAAGTAAAATAGAAGGACGTGACTCTAACGCTCTGACTTCTCCAATCTCCTGGAAGTAGATGTCTACTAATTCCCTGAGAATACAAGCAGTTTGAAAGAATATCAGCATAAAGCTGGTGAGTTCATGAGCATTCAGTTTTGGTGGAAAATCTTTCTTTGATCCTTTTGAAAAGTATTCCTCAAGAAAATCCTATATTTTGTTATGAAAAGTGTGTTTGAAAACCCATACCTTCCATGACTCCTTAGTTCATACTAGTTATGTATAAACCAACATCGGGCAGACAGTTAATTGTGTGGATCTGCCGAAAACCCACAACCAAACAAGGAATAGGGAATGAGGAGGAAACCACACATTCCATAGTCTATCAGATATTCTTTATACCTAACCTGGATGCATAAACTAAGAAATCATGGAATTAATAATGAAAGTTTGGTAGTTACTTAGTAAACAATCTGTTTATAAAAATTCGAGTTATCCCGGGAAAATCCTATATTTTCCTTAAAAACAGGCTATCCGTCTTAGAGGTAGAGATGCAAGTTTAGAAATCCTTGATTACTATCAGTGTATTTATGAAAGTAGTTTTATTACTCAAAATAAAACAATGAGAATAGAGTCCGTAAACCAAAGCTAGTTTATACTTATTTGCGAGTCGTATAACCATACTTGATATGACAAAGTGACCTTTATAACGTTCTTCAGGCGTTAAGTTAAATGACATTTGTTCACCACATGCATGCCTACCTAATTGTAGCTAGCGGTTCTGGTGTGGGACTGTCAGTCCCGAATAGATCTATTCACAAATCTCACGCTCTCCCTCCAGGAGACTCTGGTTATACTAAAAGGATTTGGTTTACAGACTCTATTCTCATTGTTTTATTTTGGTTATACTAAAAGGATTTATCCCTATACGCCTAAGGGTACGCTATTTAAGTAGAGCCTCACAATTCTATATAATCTAGTTCACTAGCGGGAAAATAGTATAAAACAGTATTTATCATTGAAAAAATGTACTTTATACTCTTAAGAAAATATATAACATAAACTAAATCTGCCATAGTTTATACATATTCATTCATGAAATTTGATTTGGTAGAAACTGCCTAGACGGTTATCCCAAACTATACCTATTATAGTTTATTAGATTTGATATGAAGATGCTTTGTAAAAACCTTTCTGAAAGCTATGGAGTTAGATTTCCAAATTAAAAGTTTCCCTTATGCTCAACATATTACAAAAAGGGATAAAATATTCAAATATGTTATTAAAAATGGAAATCATTAGCTGTATTAATACGTTTAACACTTAATAAAATACTTTGAGTTTGGCTTGTATTCCCCCTGAAAACATTAAAAAAATACATAAAATGTAGGGGTATGAACTCACCTCGGGAGATTTGAATGAAAGATCGATACGGGATGCCGGATGTTCAAGTGAAGTGTTGAACACGATTTGATCCTAATTAACATGTAAGAACACATTAAGTAGTCAAATGAAGTTATTTCACCACTAGATGTGATGGAGAACCACTCTAGGGACTTGGAACTACATGCACTAAGTGTTAGGACCTTAAAGGATTGCATAAGGGGGTGTATGGCCAACTTATAGGTCTGTACGACCATGGGTGTGTGGCCTGATGGGTATGCGGTCGTACACTCATGATGGAAGGTGCCTTCGAGGTGTTTTCAAGCTCCATAATTGCTTCCATGAAGTGCTCTAGGTCCATACTAAGGTGTAGTACAAGTTTAGGGTCTTTAAAATGAGTTTGTGGTCCTAGGGTGTGTATGTGGTTTCACACAAGGAGTGTGCTGCCGCACAAGGGTGTGTGCAGCTGTACACAGGTGTGTGCAACCTTACACCCCAGACAAAGATGTCCAAAATGCCAATTCTAGGGTGTAGCAAGGCTAGTTTCATGTCTTACTCGAATATTGAAGTCCAACTCTCACCTTGGAGGGTCTTTTAGGAGTGTGCGGCCCACCTTATGAAGGTGTGCGGCCGCACTCCTTCAAAGAATGAAGAACATGATGATTCAAGGCTTAGATCAATAGGTCCTTCATGTATGATAAGCTAGGTGATGGAAAACTCACGTTTTTTAGGCCGTGGGAGGGTTTTCGGTTGAAGACTCTTGAGAGAAATGGTGTTTTGTGCGGCCAAGGAGTGAAAGGAATGAAAGGAAAGGGTCTACCCTTTATATAAGAGTGAGTGTGCGGCCAGGAGGGTGTGTACGGCCGTACACACATGTGTGCGGCCGCACACTCATCCAAAAGGGGTGTATGGTCCCGTTTTGCTACTATACGCCTTGCTGACTCATTCCTAACCTCAACCTTGACTGTACCCATGCTTAGAATACTTAAATGGACCCTTAAACAGTGCTAGAAGTTAACAGCGTTGGCTTAACATTGATTGAATTGACTAGATGTACAATGAGAATTTTCTGGGTTGTCACATCATCCCCCTGTTAGAGGAAATTTCGTCTCGAAATTCAAGAATGAAGATGTAACTCGCGGACTTGGAATTGATGGGGGGTACCTTTGTTTCCTTGTATTTTTGTGCTTCGCAATGAATTCAAGTTCCCGCTTGACATTGCAGCGTACCATCACTATAGGGATGTGACGTTACTCCGTTCAATTGAATTCTTGCTCCATGAATTTGAATGATCCCCCCCCCCCCCGCCCCCCATGAAATGTAGACTCTCGTCTAGCTCGATATCATCGAGGGGAACCACAAGTGTCTTATGTGACAGATACTTATTTTTGTTCGACACATGGGAGGCGGGATGAACGCTGCTGAGCGCTAGAGTTTGTACGCTACGGGACCGATATTTGCAAGGATCTCAGACAATCCAAAGTATCTCGAATTTAGCTTACTACGCTTTCCGAAGCTTATAAGGCCTTTCTAAGGTGATTTAAGGACTGGTAAAGTACCCAAACTACACCACATCATGATTTGGGGTTGCGAGGCTTTCGTGAGACACGAGACTCATGATAAGCTTGAACCTCGAAGCGAGAGGTGTATTTTCATCGGCTACCCACAACAATCCTTTGGTTACCTCTTTTACAACCCTAGTGAAAATGTGGTCTTTGTAGCTAGGAGGGCGTTCTTTCAATAGAGAGAGAGTTCATAAGCCAAGGAAACAGTGGGAGGCAAGTTGACCTTGAAGAAATTCCAGAGTCAAGCGGTGAAGGAACTTCAAACCCTAGTACTCAACTTGAGGAGGAAACTCCTGTTGAGCCAATTGACAAGTCTTTACCTCTGAGGTGTTCCACAAGGGTTAGATACGCACATGCGCATTACTATGGATTCCATATTACTGTGGAAGGTGATACACTTATCAGTGATGAAATACTAATAGGTCCGGGTGAACCTAACAGTTACGCGGAAGCCATGGCAGGCCCTGTGTCAGCCAACTAGAAAGAGGCAATGGAGAACGAGATATAGTCCATGTATGACAATCAAGTTTGGAACTTGGTTGAGAATGTACCAGGTTGTAAGACTGTAGGGTGCAAATGGATCTTCAAGAAGAAGACCGACATGGATGGTAATGTACACACTTATAAGGGACGACTGATTGCAAAGGATTTCTCACAAACTCCGGGAGTTGATTATGATGAGACCTTTTCTCCAGTGGCCAAGATTAAGTCTATTAGGGTTATGTTAGAAATAGCTGCATTTCATGACTATGAAATATGGCAAATGGATGTTAAAACCGCTTTCCTTAATGGAAAGTTAGCTGAGGATGTTTACATGAGTCAGCCAGAGGGTTTAGTCAATACAGAGTACCCTAATAGAGTATGCAAGATTGAGAAATCCATTTATGGGTTAAAGCAAGCACCTCGCAGATGGAATCTATGCTTTGATGAGAAAGTCAAGGAATTTGGCTTTTCTAGGAGTGAAGATGAATCTTTTGTATATGTCAAGGCTAATGGGAGTATAGTTAGATTTTTGGTATTGTATGTGGATGACATACTACTTATAGGAAATGACATCCCAACTCTGCAGGAAGTTAAGTCCTGGCTTGGGAAGTGTTTCTCTATGAAGGACCTGGGAGAAGTTGCCTATATTCTAATGATAAGGATCTTGAGCGACCGGAGTAAAAGACTAATTGGACTTAGTCATAGTACCTACTTGGATATGGTGCTGAAGAGATTCAACATGCAGGACTCCAAGAAAAGAGAGTTATCCATCCAGAGTAATGCCAGATTAAATAAGACACAAAGCCCTAGTACTGAGGCTGAGATAGCATAAATGAGTCGAATACCTTATGCTTCGACTGTAGGATCGATCATGTATGCGATAACGTGTACTCGACCTGATGTAGCCTTTGCCTTGAGCATGGTTAGCAGGTATCAGGGGAACCCTGGCAAGGCACACTGGGTTGCAGTAAAGAATATCCTCAAGTACCTACGGAGGACTAAGGACTGGGTCCTTACCCTCGGTAGGAGTGAAGACTTGAGAGTTATAGGGTATAGTGATGCTAGCTTTCAGACTGATAGGGATAATTTCCGCTCTCAGTCAGGCTGGGTCTTTACCCTAAACGGAGGAGCAATTTCTTGGAAGAGTTCCAAGAAAGAGACAGTGGCTGATTTAACTAGCGAATCAGAGTATATAGAAGCTAGCGAGGCAGCAAAGGAGGCGATATGGTTGAAGAAATTTTATGTGATAGTGAAAGTGTTATTGCCTTAGCCAAGGAACCAAGGGATCACGGGAGATCCAGACACATCGACAGAAAATACCATTTCATCAGACATCGAATAGAAGAATGACTCCTCGTGGCAAAGAGGGTATCATCGGATAAGAATCCAGCAGATCCCCTCACGAAGGGACTGATTCGGGTTAAGCATCTCCAACATGCTCAGAGCATAGGGCTGAAGGATGATATTAGATTTAGTAGTTAGATAACCTTGAAATTTGTAAAGTGTAATTAACATTAGATGATGAATAAAATGTTTTTTTATTTATGAGTAAAGTGTTGCTATCTCTTGTCGATCATTTACTATATTTCATTTGCGTGTTTTGACTGGCAGAATAATTATGTTTGGTATATCGTATTATTCGAACCTCCATAGTCGGTCATATGTCGGAAGTAGGTATCAATAAAGACTGTCATGATTGGTTGCAGAGGTCTAAGGTGTTGGACATGGCTACAACAACCATGAGTGCTCATAAGTTCTGAGCACTAGACTCAACCCACACTCACTCGAATCACTTCATGGAATTTATCTCGAGTGATCGTGAGATGGTAATATCATATATGTCTTCAAAGCTAGAGATATGATTTATTACTTATGAGTTGGTTATGCATTGATTGTACGAAAACGCATTGGTAACTCGATGTTATAAAACGTGCTCTTGTGTATAATTCAATGAGTGGTAGAACAAACATATGAGTCGAAGTTTATCTGTTCCTTCTTGGATTAGAAGCTGATATCTGGGTGTGACATCCCCATTTTCACGGCCAGAAAAGACCAATTTTGTTTATGCTTTATAAAAATCAGAGTACTTCTTTTAATAAAAATGTTGCGGAATTTGTTCCCAGAAAAGCATGATAAATAGGTTATTAAAACATTTTCGAAGAAACGTATTTTATTCATTTCAAAACATTTGGGATGTCATCGTTAATATAGAAACATAAGCATAAACAGAACTTACATTTACTAGTGATCTACATTTCTTTAAATCTCTCAGTTTAATGTGACTTCATATCAACACCTGTGATATAAATAAACTGAGTGGGTCAGGTTGGGAAACCTAGTGAGTACATAGGGTTTTCAACCCACAATAATATAATTATTCTGTTTAAACAATCAAACAATCAGCCCAATTACCCATACCCATTATCTTCTTTAATCTTAAGGATCTACCCTAAGAATTAGCTATTCCTCGTTCATTCATTCCTAAGGATCATCTTAAGGAATCGGCACAAAGTCCATCGTTGCCACGGTTTACACAACGGGCACTAAGTCTACATAGTCGCCAGGGTTTAGGCATCAAGTCTGCATGATCACCAAGGTTTAGGCATCAAGTCTGCATGATCACCAAGGTTTAGGCATCAAGTTTGCATGATCACCAAGGTTTAGGCATCAAGTCTGCATGATCACCAGGGTTTAGAGTACACCGGGTGAACACATCGTTCACAACACCTACAGGTTGCGAGCCTGCTAGTGTTCCACTGGACTGTTTAGAATAGTCCGTGGTTGTCATCCATACTCTGCTGAATGACGGGGCCATCATTTGGGAGAAAGGCTTCTCACATCGTCCACCTCTCATCCTCACCTCACGGTCTATTTCACCTCTCAACTCATCATCCAACTCATACTCCATCTACCCATGTTTTACCCCAACATTATCGTAGATATAAAATACATATACAGTTTAAATCATTTAAAACATGTATAAAATCTTTCATCAGCATAGACAACAAGTATTTAGACAATATGCACACATAGCACGTAATTTATAATAAAATACTTCATATCTATGTGTAAGATGAAAGGGACCATGCACTCACTTGATAGGTGGTGACTCAACACTCGGACAGCGCTTCGATACTCTCAAAACAATTTTCCTTCGATAAAACCTAGTATCAACACCACTAGGGTTTAGTCTAACAATTTTCCTTCGATAAAATCCTTCGATAAAACTAGCGTAGGCGTAGCTCACTTACAGCGGGTTTTTCGCAAAACCGGGTTTCACTGGAGTAGCGTTTCCCGAGCCGAAAGACCCTTTTTCTCGGGACTCTGGGATCCTCCGGGCTTCCTTCGGGTGCTAGGGGGTTTACCTAGGCTTTAGGGAGGGTTTGGGAGGCTAGAGAGAGAAACTAGAGAGAGAAAGAATGTTGGAGAGGTGTGAAGAGAAGTGAATGCCCGACACCTCTATTTATAGGAGGCCTGACTGGTGGACTCGCCGAGTCTGAGTCATGACTCACCGAGTTGGTGCATGTGGCAACCTTCTGGTGGTGCCACGTGTCCAATTCTGGTGGTGCCACGTCACCCCCTATCGCGTATTAGCCTTCAAACTTAGAAAAATCATAACTTTCACACACGATCTCCGTTTTCGACGTTCTTTATATCCACGCATAGGTAAAATAAAGATCTACAACTTTCGTTTAGATTCCATCAGCTAATTCTCGACCGATCTCAAATTTAACAGTAGGAGGCTTTTAGACTGTTAAATGACCGCGAAGAATTCATAACTCCTTCATACGGACTCCGTTTTCGTCTGTCTTTTTACCGTTGAGTTCCTATTAATGAGATCTTCAACTCTCATTTAGGTTGTGTAAGCCAAAAACCGCTCGAACTAAAATTCAAGTTTCGGGTCGTGCACTGCTAAGTCGAATCTTAGAAAAATCATAACTTCCTCATACGAAGTCAGATTTGGGCGTTCTTTTTATCGACGCTCTTAGTTTAACATATTCTACGACTTTCGTTTAGATTGCTAAGGATAAATCTCGCTCTATCATAAATTCACTATTTACGCTTCCCGGTGCCGTGCCAGTTTTGCCGTAAACCTTCGACGGACCATAACTTCTTCGTTATAACTCGGATTTTGGCGTTCTTTATATGTACGGAAACCTTGTGACATATTCTACAACTTGGTTAAGATTATTTATTCTAAATAATATTTTGTAAAAAATTCATTTTCGACCCCTATTGCCTCTAATTTGACTAGCCCGGATCTACGGGCGTTACAATTATCTCCCTCTTAGGATGATTACGTCCCGGAATCATCAACAAAACAGGGTCTTATAATGACTCCATACGTCATTTCTTCATCCTAGGTAATAATTATAACTTCTACATTCCTTCAAGTTTATCTCTTAAACCCATTGGTTGTAAGAGTATTCGATCGTGCACCTGCTCTCTCCCTCAGGCTAGACTCCCAATTATGACCTTCAAGTCACAATCTTGATCCTTACTGGATACGAACTTGAGATGATTTCTTTTATTACTACTATAGATTGATGTGTCATATTCTAATCACCTATCATCGTATGTTGCAACACTTAAACTTAGGTCTCTTAGAGTTAAATTCTAAAACAAGCTATACCTTCCTTCATGTTCCAATGTGATATAATCACACTTTAACATTTGGCATTTCTAGCTACCAACTTCTTTAACAACGAGTGAGATATTTCTATTGATCGCTTTGATTTCAATCGTTTGGTTTAAGTCGGACGCTACATCAAACTTGGTTCTCTGAACCACACAACATACTCATCGTAGTCGGACTCAATTCGATATGACCACTAGGGTTGGAATATCAACAATGTTCTTAGTCATTACCGAAATGATGGTAACAACACACTCGAATAAAACGAAATCAATTACTAGCTTCTTGGTAACCTTGTGACTTTCCCTGATCCAAGTGTGAGTCCTGTGCTTCCGGTAGTATAGGCCTCTACTACCATTCACACCTACTCATACTCGTCCCAAGTATTGTCCCGCAGTTTCCCAAGTCACCATAAAAGAAAATCACATAGCATTTTAACACATCAGATAACAAAATGAAGGTTTTATTATTTCTTGAAACTATTACATAGGTGTCCAAGTTCACCCTAGACTATGCCTCTAATAGGCTACATCATACGACACTATGGCTACTGCATAACTTGATCTTCGAATATGAAGTCCTCATCATTGATTCCTTGCACAGTTTTCTGCTTCGTCGAGGATCATGTGGAATGCCATTGGCCTCGGTGGCGTTTATGGTCTTGCTGCTTTATTTTTCCCCGGGCAGTCCCAGGAAATATGCCCTTCCTTGTTACATCCATAACACACCTTCTTGTTGGACGCACACTTGCTGGCGTAATGCCCTGTCTTTCCACACTTGTAGCAAGTCACCTCCTCGCTACATTTCCCGAAGTGTTTCTTTTTACACTTCTCGCACCACTTGGTTTCACCTCCTCCTCCTTATTCAATCTTTGAGAATTTCTTTTCCTTGTTGGATTTTGATGATCCTTCATGTTTCCTTTTCTCGCCAAATTCAGCTCTCTCCAGACCATTTTCCCTAATATGGGTCTCAACATTCCTAGCTGCCCAGATGGCTCCTTTCAAAGTGGTTGCTTGCTTGACCATTGGTCCAAAGTCTGCTGGTAATCCATGGGCAAACTTATTGACCTTGGAGAGCTTAGTTGGAACTAGATAAGGAACAAGCTTCATTTTCTCTGTAAAACTTGCAGCATACTCGATGACACTCATCTTTCCCTTCTTTAGATTCTGAAACTCGTTGTTGATCTCTAAAAGATCCTGCTCAGAGCAGTACTGCATTTTTAACTGCACCAGAATATCCTCCCATGACATCTTGCTCGCTTCTCCTTTGGGCATCGAATCGGCTAGTAGCTTCCACCAGCTTAGTACTCCAGATTTCAACAAAGGAACCGCGAGAGCGGTCTT
Source organism: Lactuca saligna (assembly GCF_052625555.1). NCBI lineage: Eukaryota > Viridiplantae > Streptophyta > Magnoliopsida > Asterales > Asteraceae > Lactuca > Lactuca saligna. Next base: position 27,857,494 of record NC_136425.1, on the reverse strand, counting down.
CTGCCTGTTGCTACACTCGCAACTCTCAAACATCGTCTCCATCTCGGAGATCCAGTTCATGACTTCCACCGGGGTCGGGCTTCCAGATAGACTCGATGGTTTGGACGCCATGAAATCCTTGTATTTGCATCCACGTCCATCATTTCCTCCATCCTGGTGGTTTTGCCTAACTATCGGTGGGTTGGCTTGACCAACAGTCCGACTGTAGTTTCCCTCCTCAGTCTGCCCTTCGTTCAACTCGGGCTGTTCGATCTGTATGGTTGCTTCTTCTCGATTTTAGTGGAGCAAACGTCTGGTTTACTCAATTTGACGATCCAACATCGCCTGGATCATCGATTGCACTCCGGCCATTGTTATTGGCTCAGCAGCGGTTACCACAACCGGTATTTGCTCAATCACTGGGGGTTGGTTTCGATTCCCATTTGCATTCATGTTTCCGCTACGGGTCCTTGCCATCTTGATCTATACACCGAATAAGGTGAATCTAGACCTTTACTTAAGATTAACGTTTAAATCATCCTTATCACTCCTAAACGTTTATATGCTAGTTCTAATATCGTAGCTAAACGCTTAGAATCCTAAACACATAAGGTTTCCAGATCCGGTCGGCAACAAACCATAGATCCTAACAAATAACAGCATATCAGGCACAAGTATTTAGCACATAAAAGCATTATAGGCAAAAATCCTAAAATAATCTAGTGCTCACACCTCACAATCATCGCTTAGCATTCTAAGTTTAAGTCTAGAAATAAATCCATATTCCTAGTTCGCTTAAACTAATGCTCTGATACCAACTGTGACATCCCCATTTTCACGGCCAGAAAAGACCGATTTTGTTTATGGTTTATAAAAATCAGAGTACTTCTTTTAATAAAAATGTTGCGGAATTTGTTCCCAGAAAAACACGATAAATAGGTTATTAAAACATTTTCGAAGAAACGTATTTTATTCATTTCAAAACGTTTGGGATGTCATCGTTAATACAGAAACATAAGCATAAACAGAACTTACATTTACTAGTGATCTACGTTTCTTTAAATCTCTTAGTTTAATGTGACTTCATATCAACACCTGTGATATAAATAAACTGAGTGGGTCAGGTTGGGAAACCTAGTGAGTACATAGGGTTTTCAACCCACAATAATATAATTATTATGTTTAAACAATCAAACAATCAGCCCAATTACCCATACCCATTATCTTCTTTAATCTTAAGGATCTACCCTAAGAATTAGCTATTCCTCGTTCATTCATTCCTAAGGATCATCCTAAGGAATCAGCACAAAGTCCATCGTTGCCATGGTTTACACAACGGGCACTAAGTCTACATAGTCGCCAGGGTTTAGGCATCAAGTCTGCATGATCACCAAGGTTTAGGCATCAAGTCTGCATGATCACCAAGGTTTAGGCATCAAGTTTGCATGATCACCAAGGTTTAGGCATCAAGTCTGCATGATCACCAGGGTTTAGAGTACACCGGGTGAACACATCGTTCACAACACCTACAGGTTGCGAGCCTGCTAGTGTTCCACTGGACTGTCTAGAATAGTCCGTGGTTGTCATCCATACTCTGCTGAATGACGGGGCCATCATTTGGGAGAAAGGCTTCTCACATCGTCCACCTCTCATCCTCACCACACGGTCTATTTCACCTCTCAACTCATCATCCAACTCATACTCCATCTACCCATGTTTTACCCCAACATTATCGTAGATATAAAATACATATACAGTTTAAATCATTTAAAACATGTATAAAATCTTTCATCAGCATAGACAACAAGTATTCAGACAATATGCACACATAGCACGCAATTTATAATAAAATACTTCATATCTATGTGTAAGATGAAAGGGACCATGCACTCACTTGATAGGTGGTGACTAAACACTCGGACAGCGCTTCGATACTCTCAAAACAATTTTCCTTCGATAAAACCTAATATCAACACCACTAGGGTTTAGTCTACCGATATCCGCGACAAATTAATAGTCTGACTATTATTATTATTATATAAGCGTTAAATAACACTCAATATAACTCATAATAATAGCCCAAATAATTATTTTAAGGTCCTAATAATGTTACTATAATTAATTAGAAACTATATTAAAACTAGCGTAGGCGTAGCTCACTTACAGTGGGTTTTTCGCAAAACCGGGCTTCTCTGGAGTAGCGTTTCGCAAGCCAAAAGACCATTTTTCTCGGGACTCCGGGAGCCTCGGGGCTTCCTTCGGGTGCTAGGGGGTTTACCTAGGCTTTAGGGAGGGTTTGGGAGGCTAGAGAGAGAAAGAATGTTGGAGAGGTGTGAAGAGAAGTGAATGCCCGACACCTCTATTTATAGGAGGCCTGACTAGTGGACTCGCCGAGTCTGAGTCATGACTCGCCGAGTTGGTGCATGTGGCAACCTTCTGGTGGTGCCACGTGTCCAATTATGGTGGTGCCACGTCACCCCCTATCGCGTATTAGCCTTCAAACATAGAAAAATCATAACTTTCGCATACAAGCTCTGTTTTCAACGTTCTTTATATCCACACGTAGGTAAAATCAGGATCTACAACTTTTGTTTAGACTCCGTCGGCTAATTCTCGACCGATCTCAAGTTTAACAGTAGGAGGCGTTTAGACTATTAAATGACCGCGAAGAATTCATAACTCCTTCATACGGACTCCGTTTTCGTCTGTCTTTTTACCGTTGAGTTCCTATTAATGAGATCTTCAACTCTCATTTAGGTCGCGTAAGCCAAAAACCGATCGAACTAAAATTTGAGTTTCGGGTCGTGCACTGCTAAGCCGAATCTTAGATAAATCATAACTTCCTCATACGAAGTCAGATTTGGGCGTTCTTTTTATCGACGCTCTTAGTTTAACATATTCTATGACTTTTATTTAGATTGCTAAGGATAAATCTCGCTCTATCGTAAATTCACTATTTACGCTTCCCAGTGCCATGCCGGTTTTGCCGTAAAACTTCGACGGACCATAACTTCTTCGTTATAACTCGGATTTCGGCGTTCTTTATATGTACGGAAACCTTGTGACATATTATACAACTTGGTTAAGATTATTTATTATAAATAATCTTTTGTCAAAAAGTCATTTTCGACCCACCCCTATTGCCTCTAATTTGTCAAAAAGTCATTTTCAAAAGTCATTAAGATGCTTCGATCCGATCGAGGTGGTGAGTATCTTAGTTCACAGTTCCTCAACTATCTTAGGGAATGTGGGATTGTCTCACAGTTGACACCTCCCAGGACACCGCGGTTGAATGGTGTGGCTGAGAGGCATAATCGAACCTTGTTGGACATGGTTCGTTCCATGATGATTCGAGCTTCCCTACCAATCTCATTTTGGGGGTATGCATTAGAGACTGCCGCCCATATCCTTAATCTGGTCCCTACAAAGAAAGTTGCCAAAACTCCTCATGAGATGTGGATTGGTAAAGTACCCAAACTAGACCACATCAAGATTTGGGGTTGCGAGGATTTCGTGAGACGCGAGACTCATGATAAGCTCGAACCTCTAAGCGAGAGGTTTATTTTCATCGGCTTCCCAAAACAATCCTTTGGTTACCTCTTCTACAGACCTAGTGAAAATGTGGTCTTTGTAGCTAGGAGGGCGTTCTTGAGAGAGAGAGAGAGAGAGAGAGAGAGAGAGAGAGAAAGAGAGAGAGAGAGAGAGAGAGTTCATAAGCCAAGGAAATAGTAGGAGGAAAGTTGACCTTGAAGAAATTCAAGAGTCAAGCGGTGAAGGAACATCAAACCCTAGCACTCAACTTGAAGAGGAAACTCTTGTTGAGCCAATTGACAAGTCTTTACCTCTGAGGCGTTCCACAAGGGTTAGGAATGCACCTGAGCATTACTATGGATTCCATATTACCGCAAAAGGTGATACACTTATCAGTGATGAGACACTAAAAGGTCTAGATGAATCCAACAGTTACGCGGAAGCCATGGCAGGCCCTGAGTCAGCCAAGTGGAAAGAGGCAATGGACAGCGAGATACAGTCCATGTATGACAATCAAGTTTGGAACTTGGTTGAGAATGTACCAGGTCATAAGACTGTAGGGTGAAAATGGATCTTCAAGAAAAATACTAACATGGATGGTAATGTACACACTTATAAGGCACGACTGGTTGCAAAGGGTTTCTCACAAACTCCGGTAGTTGATTATGATGAGACCTTTTCTCCAGTGGCCAATATTAAGTCTATTAGGGTTCTGTTAGCCATAGCCGCATTTCATGACTATGAAATATGGAAAATGGATGTTAAAGCAGCTTTCCTTAAAGGAAAGTTGGCTGAGGATGTTTACATGAGTCAGCCAGAGGGTTTTGTCAATATAGAGTACCCTTATAAAGTGTGTAAGCTTGAGAAATCCATTTATGGGTTAAAGCAAGCACCTCGCAGATCGAATCTTTGCTTTGATGAGAAAGTCAAGGAATTTGGCTTTTCTAGGAGTGAAGATGAATCTTGTTTATATGTCAAGGCTAGTGGGAGTATAGTTAGCTTTTTGGTATTGTATGTGGATGACATACTACTTATAGGAAATGACATCCCAACTTTGCAGGAAGTTAAGTCCTGGCTTGGGAAGTGTTTCTCTATGAAGGACCTGGGAGAAGCTGCCTATATTCTAGGGATAAGGATCCTGTGAGACCGGAGTAAAAGACTAATTGGACTTAGTCAGAGTACCTACTTGGATAAGGTGTCGAAGAGATTCAGCATGCAGGACTCCAAGAAAGGAGAGTTACCCATCCAGAGTAACGCCAGATTGAGTAAGACACAAAGCCTTAGTATTGAGGCTGAGATAGCATAAAATGCAGACGAGTGCCCAACTCATCATGAAACCTCTTCCAAAACCTGGAAGTGAACCGCACATCTCGATCTGATATCACTAACATTGGCACCCCGTGCCGCACCACTATCTCCCTGATATAGATATCGGCCAACTTTTCGGCCGAGATACTCTCCTGAATCAGAATAAAATGGGTGCTCTTTGTCAACCGATCCACAATGACCCAAATCGAATCTACTCCTCGTGCTGTTCGTGGAAGCTTTGTGATAAAATCCATCGTAAGATCCTCCCATTTCCACAACGGGATATCCAACGGCTGCATCTTGTCGTGTGGTCTCTGATGCTCGGCCTTAACCTTCCTGCATGTCAAACACCGCTCGACGTACCACGCCACTTCCCGCTTCATGCAGGGCCACCAATAGTCTAGGCGAAGATCCTGATACATCTTCGTCGCCCCTGGATGAATAGAGAACCGAGATTTGTGCACCTCCTCCATCAAGATCTGGCGCACGCCTCCGTCATACGACACCCACACCCTACGGTGTAGTGTGAATAACCCTCGGCTATCATAATCGAAGGAGGTGACTTGACCCACTATACGCTCACTCTTTCGATGTTCCTCCTTCACAGCCTCCTGCTGAGCTTCCCGAATCTGTTCTAACAGGGGAGTCACTACAGTCGTCCTCATGCAAATATCCCTGATCGGCGCCGCCTTGCAGCTAAGCGCACTGGCCACCACATTGGCCTTCGCCGGGTGATAAAGGATCTCGCAATCATAATCCTTCACCATGTCCAGCCACCGGTGCTGTCTCATGTTCAGATTCGACTGATCCATGAGGTACCTCAAACTCTTGTGGTCCGTGAAAATGGTACATCGAACCTTGTAGAAGTAATGTCGCCATATCTTGAGGGTGAAGACCATCGCCCGCAACTCTAAATCATGCGTCAGGTAGTTCGCCTCGTGAGGCTTCAGCTGCCTCGAGGCATAAGCAATGACATGACCCCTCTGCATCAATACCGTGCCTAAACGTGAGATGGACACATCACAATATACCACCAAATCCTCTACGCCCTCGGGCAGGGCTAAGATTGGCGCCTCGCACAATCTCTGTCTCAGAATCTCGAACACTACCTGCTGCTCAGGCCCCTATCGAAAGACCACAACCTTCCTAGTCAACCGTGTCAGGGGTACGACTATCTTATAGAAATCCTAAATGAATCTCCGATAGTATCCTGCTAATCCTAGGAAACTCCGAATCTCGGATGGAGACTTCGGAACCTCCCATCTCATCACGGCCTCCACCTTGGCCGGGTCTACTGAAATCCCGTTCTGGTTGACGAGGTTCCCAAGAAACTGCACCTCGCGCAACCAAAACTCACATTTGGAGAACTTGGCGAATAAGCTCTCCCTCCTTAAGGTTTCCAAAACCTCTCTCAGATGCTCCTCATGCTCCTCCTGTGTCTTGGAATAAACCAAGATGTCATCAATGAAAACTATCACAGACCGATCCAGCATCGGTCTACACACGCGGTTCATGAGGTTCATGCACTCGGCAGGAGAATTGGTGAGCCCAAACGGCATCACCACAAACTCATAATGGCCATAACGCATCCAAAATGCGGTCTTTTGTATATCCTCCTCTTTAACCCTAATCTGATGATAGCCTGAACGCAAATCGATCTTGGAGAACCAAGATGCTCCCTGTAACTGATCAAAGAGGTCATCAATCTTCGGGAGTGGGTAACGGTTCTTCACTGTCACCTTATTCGGCTCCTGATAATCTATGCAAATCCGATGCGACCCGTACTTCTTCTTCACAAACAGGATCGGGGCTACCCAGGGTGAACTGCTTGGTCGAATAAATCCTTTGTCTAGCAGTTCCTACAGCCGCGTAGACAACTCCTGCATCTCGGGAGGAGCCAACCGATACGGTGCCTTGGCTATCGGAGCCGCACCAGGAACTAGGTCGATCTTGAACTCTACCTGATGCTCCAGAGGTATCCCAGGAAGCTCCTATGGGAACACATCAGTGTACTCTCGCACCACTGGAACCTCGCTCACCGTCGCCTTACCCGACTCCTGGGTATCCAAAACATACGCGACATATCCCGCGCAACCCTACTGAAGGTAGCGCATAGCTCTCGTTGCTGATCATAATGTAGGTCCATGTCGCTCCTGAATGCCCTGAGGTGATCCTCCATCATCTCCAATATCCCTTCCTTGATCGACCCGAAGATAATGGGGGTCGACTCAAGGATGCCTCTGGTGATCTCTGACGCGATGAACTCGTGTAGCCCCTCATCTACTGGCTTGGAACCTGATCCCGAACACGATCCCTCTACTGTACTGCCAATTGCTGGCATCGGGCGTAGTACCACCATTCTGAAATACAAAAGAAATAACAACTGCTAGCGATACTGATACCTCTGGAGGGATCACACCTACTACAAGTTCCCTGGTCTTATCTTGGCCTTCCTCGGTTCGGGTACGGATCCTCTGCTTTCAGTAGTACGGGCCCATACTACCTTCCACATCTATCTGTACCTTCTCCAAAGACTGCATTGACTCTACCAGGTCCTTTCCACTACCGCTGATCACTGCTACTCTTATCCTAGGCTTTCCCTAGGAAACCTCTGACTCCACCCAACCCAGTCCTCAGCTATTTAAGGTCTCTTTATGATGCCAATTACCTATTACCTGAATACAATCACATGCGATGAGGCTCGGATAATCCTTCGAGTAAGGGACTCATCCCTACAACGGTTAGGACTTAAACAAGAGCTACGCAATAGGGTCAATTCCAGCACTATAAGATTATTCAACCCTGATCACATGTGACTTTAACGTATTCATCTAACAGCTAACTCCCATCACTCAAAGCCCACATAGCACAAAGCAAACACCATTTGGACAAAAGGAAACAATCTTAAGCAACTCTATCCTCGTAGAGAAAAACTAAACTAGCATACAATGATAAACTCGTACTATCAGGCATAACCTAAACAGGCTACCCTACTGCTGTCTACTCAATTCTAGCTTGCAACTTTTCATATACAGAAATACATATAGTAGGCACATAAGGCATCACTCATAGATCCTTAGTCCTATTCTAGCATGTTGTTCTACAGGAACTCATAAACATATATAAACTTCTATGGGTACATTGGAGAATACTTACTTGAGCTCGGCCGGTCGTGCACATCACACACTTCGTTCCTTCTTAAAACTCTTTACTTAGCTTTTCAGAAAATATTTTCTTCTTTAAAATCTTTTAATCCCTTGATTTGAGTTCAGACACCCCGAAGGCGTGTTCGAATCCCTCAAACGAGGGCTCTGATACCAACTTGTAACATCCCAAAAATACGAGCCAAAACTTTCATTTTTGAACACATATACTGAGCAAAACATTAGCAGTAAAACATACACCAACCACATCATTTCATAAAAGTGTGCGTGTCTGGAAAACAGTTTATAAAAAAAAAGCATAGCAACGTCAGAGTACATTCCCCAGGAAGATCTCTTGGTGCGGAATACAAGCGTGTGTGTGATGGGTCGCTACCGCGCCATCTATTTCCCCTTCGAAGAAGAGGTATGTGAAACCAAAACTGAAAACCGTAAGCACGAAGCTTAGTGAGTTCCCCCATCATACCGCATACCATACAATCGCATATCATACATATTGCCAAGCATTTCTGGGCTGCCCGACCTACCTGGTACGGCCATTCTGGGGTGCCGACCTACCCGTGTAAAGCTATTCTGGGGTGCTGACTACCCATGTCAAGCCATTTTGGGGTGCTGACTACCCTTCGGTCCTAACGACCGAACCTCGGGGACTGTTTCACCCTCTACTGCTTCTATACCATAACACAAGCATAATATCAGACATATCAGGGGTGCCTGAACTACCCTTCGGTCCTAACAACCGAACTCGGGGACTGGTCCCCTCTTACTACCTCTATCGCATATAACATAACAAGCCAGCATGCAAACATATCATCACATAATGTCAGATGTATCTGGGGTGTCTGACTACCCTTCGGTCCTAACAACCAAACTCTACTACTATCACATACAACATATCATGCTAGCATATAACATATCAGGTAGTAGCAAACCTAGATGATATCACAAAAACAATCATCTATCATACATCTCCTACTGGTGGGCCGGCATTGTGGCCTTAGACCCACCGCTACTGGAAGGTAACTCACCTCGTAGTAGTTGTTGATCTGTGTGGGAATGGTCTGTCTATCTGCTGCTACTCCGGAAGCCCTCCGGCTACAATTCCCACCAAAAACTTAGTCAAATACTACTAACCGACCTCAGGGTAAACTGACCATTTACCCTTAACCAAACCATGAGTTAAAGTCAAAGTCATCTCCCAGTTGACCCGACTCGCTGAGTTGGCCTGTCAACTCGCCGAGTCCCTATCCCTTTGTCTGACCACTATCCGGTCTCCACTCGTCGAGTTTGGCATTGACTCGATGAGTTTTCCTTCTAAGCTAAAGGCCAATAGTCCTTCATCCTACTCACCGAGTTGTATGAACAACTCGCCGAGTTCTTCTTCATCCGATGAACACTCAATGCAGAGACTCGCCGAGCTGTATGAACAACTCGTCGAGTTTGTTCTTGAGGCAAGAAGATTTCCATGAACTCGCCGAGTCATGGCATTGACTCGCCGAGTTACTACATGAATGAGTCTGGCTTCCAACCCACTGAGTCACACCCTATGACTCACTACTCCAACCCGCAAACATGAAAGGGGGAATACTCGGGGACTCGCGACTCGACTCGCCGATTCAGCCACATGCAATTACTATACACTCGATTTTTCTGGAATTCAGCTCATGCCATTCATAGATCTGGGTTTCTAGGGCATGAATTACACGTAAAGTTTCCAACTTTTCGTGTAAATAATCACCAATGAAGGTTTTAGGGCTCAAAATGCACCAAAAGAGTAGATCTAGGGCTTTCATGCAATATGACTCCATAAAGGCAGTAGATCCAAGCTCCAGGGACTCAATCATGCCCAGATCTAGAGGCTAACAACTTATTACAACCCACGATGCACAAACAAGCTTGCGGAATGGCTCAAGAAGGACTTTCATGTAGCTAATAGAGACTACAAGCATGAAAACAGAGGGGAAACGAGTTATACCTCAAAGAAAACGCTGAGATGAAAAAAAGATGCCTGGCCTCCTTCTCCTCTTCTTGATCTACTCTTCTTTCTCCTCAAAATCTTCAAGAACACACCAAAACACTTCAATCTCACAAGGAATAGGGGTATAAACGATGTTGGGAGCTATGAGGGTGAAGGGGGCGAGCTTAGGGGCAGATAAGAGGGTTTAAATAGGGTGCAAACCCTTGAAATTTAGGGTTTCATCAAACAACAGGGACTCGCCGAGTCCAGAGTATGGACTCGCCGAGTCACCAACTTAAACGCGTTCCGGATCGCATCTCTACTCGGCGAGTTGGACCTACGACTCGCCGAGTCCAAGGCTAAAAATGAAAAAAACTAAGATAAATTTTTACGTAACAGGAACCAGGTGCTACAAATCTCCCCCACTTATTCTAGACTTCGTCCTCGAAGTCTGGCGCTCGAACCTGAAAACAGGTCGGGGTAATGCTCCATCATTTTTCCCACTGGCTCCCAAGTCCATTCCGAACCCTTGCGGTGCTGCCATTGCACCTTCACTAATTCCACCATCTTGTTCCTTAGATCCTTCGACTTCCGGTCGAGGATTACGACTGGACGCTCAATGTAATTCAGGCTATCATCAACCTGTATATCCTCTAACAGCACCACCACTAAATCATCCACGAGGCACTTCCGCAGTTGGGAGACGTGGAAGGTGTTGTGGTTCTGACTGAGCTCGGCTAGCAGATCCAGCCTATATGCCACCTTGCCCACCCGGGCTACAACCCTGAACGGACCAATGAATCTCGGGCCCAACTTGCCCCGCTTCCTGAATCGAATGATGCCTTTCCAAGGCGACACCTTCAGGAGAACCATATCCCCGACCTGGAACTCCAGGTCTGATCGGCGCTTGTCAGCGTAACTTTTCTTCCGACTCTGTGTGGTTTGAAGCTTGCTTCGAACCTGCTGGATCATCTCGGTCGTCTTGAGCACCACCTCAGTGCTCCCCATGACCCTCTGGCCAACTTTACCCCAACATATCAGGGTCCTACACCTCCGTCCGTACAACATCTCGAATGGGGGACGGTCAACATTCACGTGGTAGCTGTTGTTGTACGAGAACTCAGTCAAGAAAAGATAGGTATCCCAACTACCACCGAAATCTAACATGCATGCCCGCAACATATCCTCCAAATTCTAGATGGTCCGCTCATTCTGAGCATTCGTCTGCGGGTGAAAGGCGGTGCTAAAATGCAGACGAGTGCCCAACTCGTTATGAAACATCTTCCAAAACCTGGAAGTGAACCGCACATCTCAGTCTGATATCACTGACACTGGCACCCCGTGTCGCGCCACTATCTCCCTGATATAGATATTGGCCAACTTTTCGGCCGGCATACTAACTTGAATCGGAATAAAATAGGCGCTCTTGGTCAACCGATCCACGATGACCCAAATCGAATCTACTCCACGCGTCGTTCGTGGAAGCTTTGTGATAAAATCCATCGTAAGATCCTCCCATTTCCACAACGGGATATCCAATGGCTGCATCTTGCCATGCGGTCTCTGATGCTCGGCCTTGACCTTCTTATAGGTCAAAAACCGCTCGACGTACCATGCCACATCCCAATTCATGCAGGGCCACCAATAGTCTAGGCGAAGATCCCGATACATCTTCGTCGCCCCTGGATGAATAGAAAATCGGGATTTGTGCGCCTCCTCCATCAAGATCTGGCGCACGCCTCCGTCATACGGCACCCACACCCTACGTTGTAGTGTGAATAACCCTCGGCTATCATAATCGAAGGAGGTGACTTGACCCACTATACGCTCACTCTTTCGATGTTCCTCCTTCACAGCCTCCTGCTGAGCTTCCCGAATATGTTCTAACAGGGGAGTCACTACAGTCGTCCTCATGCAAATATCCCTGATCGGCGCCGCCTTGCAGCTAAGCGCACCGGCCACCACATTGGCCTTCGCCGGGTGATAAAGGATCTCGCAATCATAATCCTTCACCATGTCCAGCCACCGGCGCTGCCTCATGTTCAGATTCGGCTGATCCATGAGGTACCTCAAACTCTTGTGGTCCGTGAAAATGGTACATCGAACCCCGTAGAGGTAATGCCGCCATATCTTGAGGGTGAAGACCACCGCCCCCAACTCTAAATCATGCGTCGGGTAGTTCGCCTCGTGAGCCTTCAGCTGCCTCGAGGCATAAGCAATGACATGACCCCTCTGCATTAATACCGCGCCTAAACGTGAGATGGATGCATCACAATATACCACCAAATCCTCTACGCCCTTGGGCAGGGCTAAGATTGGCGCCTCGCACAATCTCTGTCTCAGAATCTCAAACACTGCCTGTTGCTCAGGCCCCCATCGAAAGACCACGGCCTTCCTAGTCAATCGTGTCAGGGGTACGACTATCTTAGAGAAATCCTGAATGAATCTCCGATAGTATCCTGCTAATCCTAGGAAACTCCGAATCTCGGATGGAGACTTCGGAACCTCCCATCTCATCACGGCCTCCACCTTGGCCGGATCTACTGAAATCCCGTTCTGGTTGACGAGGTGCCCAAGAAACTGCACCTCGCGCAACCAAAACTCACATTTGGAGAACTTGGCGTATAAGCTCTCCCTCCTTAAGGTTTCCAAAACCTCTCTCAGATGCTCCTCGTGCTCCTATTGTGTCTTGGAATAAACCAAGATGTCATCAATGAAAACTATCATAGACCAATCCAGCATCGGTCTACACACGCGGTTCATGAGGTCCATGAACGCGGCAGGAGCATTGGTGAGCCCAAACGGCATCACCACAAACTCATAATGGCCATAACGCGTCCAAAACGCGGTCTTCTGTATATCGTCCTCTTTAACCCTCATCTGATGATAGCCTGAATGCAAATCGATCTTGGAGAACCAAGATGCTCCCTGCAACTGATCAAAGAGGTCATCAATCCTCGGGAGTGGGTAAGGTTCTTCACCGTCACCTTATTCAGGTCCCGGTAATCTATGCACATCCGATGCGACCTGTCCTTCTTCTTCACAAACAGGATCGAGGCTCCCCAGGGTGAACTGCTCGGTCGAATAAATCCCTTGTCTAGCAACTCCTGCAGCTACGTAGACAACTCCCGCATCTCGAGAGGAGCCAACCGATACGGTGCCTTGGCTATCGGAGCCGCACCAGGAACTAGGTCGATCTTGAACTCTACCTGACGCTCCGGAGGTATCCCAGAAAGCTCCTATGGGAACACATCAGTGTAGTCTCTCACCATTGGAACCTCGCTCACCGTCGCCTTACCCAACTCCTGGGTATCCAAAACATATGCGACATATCCCGCACAACCCTACTGAAGGTAGCGCCTAGCTCTCGCTGCTGATCATAATGTAGGTCCATGCTGCGGCCCCTCGCTATGGATCACCAAATCTCCCCCACTTGGGGTTCTGATCCGCACTAACTGCTGTGCGTAATCTATCACCGCCCCATTAGGGCTCAACCAATCCATGCCTATAATCACCTTGTTCCCCCGCAAAGGGATAGGAACCAAATCCACCAAATAGCGCTCCTCAAATAACCTTAAGACACAATCCCTGAATACTACGGACGCTCGCACTGATCGATCATCGGCAATCTCTACCTCTAAAGGGAAATCCAACATGTCCGAAGACTCAGTAAACCTCTTGCTAAGCGCAAGGGAAACAAATGATCGGGTGGTACCCGATTCAAACAACACCTGAACAGGAATACCGTTCACAAGGAACGATCCTACACTGAGCACATATCAATATTATAACATCACAAAAAAATAAAGTAAAGGGAAAGAATCATACCCATCACCACATCGGGTGCAGCGCGTGCCTCCTCGGTAGTCAGCTGAAATGTCCGGCTCCTCACCACTGGAGCCTCTGCCGGCCATCAGTGATCTGCAGGGTCGTTGGAGCTGGCGCCTTCACTAGTGCGGGTGCTGCCAACTGAGGGCAATTGGCCTTCTTGTGGCCCCTCTGGTTGCAGTGGAAACACAACAACTCAGACGTTTGTATCACATGTACAGGTGCGGTACAATCACTGCTGAAATGCCCCGACTTGCCGCACTTATAGCAGCCCGACGATCCCAGTCTACATGCCCCCTCATGAAACCTGCCACATTTCCTGCAGTGGCTCGGTCCTGACTGGCCTTTCGGCCTACCATCTGATCCCTTGGGCTTCTTCCCCGAATCCCCTCCTGTCTGTCCCTCTTCTGTCTTCCTCTTCCGGATGTGCTCCAAATCTATCTCTCTCTCCCTCACCCTGGCAATCATAGAGTCCAAGGTAGGGCAAACTGAAAAACTGACATGCTCTCGAATATCAGCTCGGAGCATGTCATTGTAGCGGGTCCTCCTCATGTCCTCATCACCCGCATACTGGGGCACTAATAATGCCCTCTCCCGGAACATGGCGGTGATCTCCGCCACAGTCTCCGTTGTCTGCCTCATATCCAAGAACTCCCTGGCCAGCTGCTGAAGCTCGACAGCCGGCGCAAACTCTGTCCTGAACCTGGTCGCAAAGTCCGACCAGGTCATAGCCTCAACAGCCGAGGTTCCCAACGAGTCGCTCACGGACTCCCACCAATCCCTAGCTCGATCTCGTAAACACCCTGCCGCAAACCTCACCTTCGACCCCTTAGGGCAGAAGCTAAACGTCTGTGCAGACTCAATGTCTGCAATCCATCGCCTGGCAGCTATGGGGTCCTTCGCCTCGTGAAAATCCGATGCACCACTGCTCCTGAAGTCCTTGAAGGACAGTGTGCGGGATCCTGACTGGCCAGATGCCATGTCGCTCCTGAATTCCCTGAGGCGATCCTCCATCATCTCCAATATCCCTTCCTTGATCGACCCGAAGATAATGGGGGTCGACTCAAGGATGCCTCTGGTGATCTCTGATGCGATGAACTCACGCAGCCCCTCATTTACTGGCTCAGAACCTGATCCCGAACCCGATCCCTCTCCTGTACCGCCAACTGCTAGCCTCGGACGTAGTACCACCATTCTGAAATACAAAAGAAATAACAACTATTAGTGATACTGATACCTCTGGAGGGATCACACCTACTACAAGTTCCCTGGTCTTATCTTGGCCTTCCTCGGTTTGGGTACGGATCCTCTGCTTTCAGTAGTACGGGTCGGTACTACCTTCCACATCTATCCGTACCTTCTCCAAACACTACCTTGGCTCTACCAGGTCCCTTCCACTACCGCTGATCACTGCTACTCTTATCCTAGGCTTTCCCTAGGAAACCTCTGACTCCACCCCAACCCAATCCTCAGCTGTTGAAGGTCTCTTTAAGATGCCAATTAGCTATTACCTGAATACAATCACATGCTATGAGGCTCAGAATATCCTTCGAGTAACGGACTCATCCTTACAATGGTTAGGACTCAAACAAGAGCTACGCAATAGGGTCAATTCCAACACTCTGAGATTATTCAACCCTGATCACATGTGACTTTAACGTATTCACCTAACAGCTAACTCCCATCACTCAAAGCCCAAATAGCACAAAGAAAACACCATTTGGACAAAAGGAAACAATCTTAAGCAACTCTATCCTCGTAGAGAAAAACTAAACTAGCATACAATGATAAACTCGTACTATCAGGCATAACCTAAACAGGCTACCCTACTGCTGTCTACTCAATTCTAGCTTGCAACTTTTCATATACAAAAGTACATATATCAGGCACATATGGCATCACTCCTAGATCCTTAGTCCTATTCTAGCATGCTGTTCTACAGGAAATGATAAACATATATAAACTTGTATGGGTATATTGGAGAATACTTACTTGAGCTCGGCCGGTCGCGCACATCACACACTTCGTTCCTTCTTAAAACTCTTTACTTAGCTTTTCATAAAATATTTTCTTCTTTAAAATCTTTTAATCCCTTGATTTGAGTTTAGACACCCTGAAGGCGTGTCCGAATCCCTCAAACAAGGGCTCTGATACCAACTTGTAACATCCTAAAAATACGAGCCAAAACTTTCATTTTTGAACACATATACTGAGCAAAACATTAGTAGTAAAACATACACCAACCACATCATTTCATAAAAGTGTGCGTGTTTGGAAAACAATTTATAAAAAAAAGCATAGCAACGTCAGAGTACAATCCCCAGGAAGATCTCATGGTGCGGAATACAAGCGTGTGTGTGATGGGTCGCTACCGCGCCAGCTCTTTCCCCTTCAAAGAAGAGGTACGTGAAACCAAAACTAAAAACTGTAAGCACGAAGCTTAGTGAGTTCCCCCATCATACCGCATACCATACAATCGCTTATCATAAATATTGCCAGGCATTTCTGGGCTGCCCGACCTACCCGGTACGGCCATTCTGGGTTGTCGGCCTATCCTTGTCAAGCCATTCTGGGGTGCTGATAACCCATGTCAAGCCATTCTGGGGTGCTGACTACCCTTTGGTCCTGACGACCGAACCTCGGGGACTGTTTCACCCCCTAGTGCTTCTATAACATAACACAAACATAATATCAGACATATCCGGGGTGCCTGAACTACCCTTCGGTCCTAACAACCGAACTCGGGGACTGGTCCCCTCTTACTACCTCTATCGCATATAACATAACAAGCCAGCATGAAAACATATCATCACATAATGTCAGACGTATCTGGGGTGTCTGACTACCCTTCGGTCCTAACAACCAAACTCTACTACTATCACATACAACATATCATGCTAGCATATAACATATCAGGTAGTAGCAAACCTAGATGATATCACAAAGACAATCATCTATCATATATCTCCTACTGGTGGGCCGACATTGTGGCCTTAGACCCACCGCTACTGGAAGGTAACTCACTTCGTAGTAGCTGCTGATCTGTGTGGGATTGGTCTGTCTGCTGCTGCTGCTCCGGAAATCCTCCGGCTGCAATTCCCACCAAACACTTAGTCAAATACTACTAACCGAACTCAGGGTAAACTGACCATTTACCCTTAACCAAACCATGAGTTAAAGTCAAATTCATCTCCCAGTTGACCCGACTCGCCGAGTTGGCATGTCAACTCGCTGAGTCCCTATCCCTTTGTCTGACCACTATCTCGTCTCTACTCGTCGAGTTTAGCATTGACTCGACTTGTTTTCCTTCTAAGCTAAAGGACAATATTCCTTCATCCTACTCGCCGAGTTGTATGAACAACTCGCCGAGTTCTTCTTCATCCGATGAACACTCAATGCTGAGACTCGCCGAGCTGTATGAACAACTCGTCGAGTCTGTTCTTGAGGCAAGAAGATTGCCCTGAACTCGCCGAGTCATGGCATTGACTCGTCGAGTTACTACATGAGTGAGTCTAGCTTCCAACCAACTGAGTCACACCCTATGACTCACTACCCTAACCCGCAAACACGAAAAAGGGGGAAAACTCGGGGACTCGCAACTCGACTCGCTGAGTCCGAGGGACGAATCGCCGAGTCGGCCAGATGCAATTACTATACACTCGATTTTTCTTTAATCCAGCTCATGCCATTCACAGATCTGTGTTTCTAGGTCATGAATTACACATAAAGTTTCCAACTTTACATGTAAATAATCACCAATGAAGGTTTTAGGGCTCAAAATGCACCAAAAGAGTAGATCTAGGGCTTTCATGCAATATGACTCCATAAAGGCAGTAGATCCAAGCTACGGGGACTCAATTATGCCTAGATCTAGAGGCTAACAACTTATTACAACCCACAATGCACAAACAAGCTTGGGGAATGGCTCAAGAAGGACTTTCATGTAGCTAATAGAGACTACAAGCATGAAAACAGAGGGGAAACGAGTTATACCTCAAAGAAAACACTGAGATGACACAAAGATGCCTGGCCTCCTTCTCCTCTTCTTGATCTACTCTTCTTTCTCCTCAAAATCTTCAAGAACACACCAAAACACTTCAATCTCACAAGGAATAGGGGGTATAAACGATGTTGGGAGCTCTGAGGGTGTAGGAGGCGAGCTTAGGGGCGGATAAGAGGGTTTAAATAGGGTGCAAACCCTTGAAATTTAGGGTTTCATCAAACAGTAGGGACTCGCCGAGTCCAGAGTATGGACTCGCCGAGTCGCTAACTTAAACGTGTTCCGGATCGCATCTCTACTCGGCGAGTCGGACCTACGACTCGCCGAGTCCAAGGCTAAAAATGAAAAAAACTAAGATGAATTTTTACGTACCAGGAACCAAGTGCTACAAGAGATTAAGGAGATATAGATCACTAGTGATAATGAATGTAAGTTCTATTTATGCTTATGTTTCTTTATTGACAATGACATCCCAAATGTTTTAATATGAATAAAAATAATTTTCTTCGGAAATGCTTTGATAACGTATTTATCATGTTTTACCGGGAACAAATTCCGCAACATTTTGATTAAAAGAGATACTCTGATTTTTATAAAGCATAAACATAATCGGTCTTTTCTGACCGTGAAAATGGGGATGTCACACTTTACATATAACATCAGATTAAAACTAATATATTACATATAATATGTTAAAAGTTAAAAATATAACTTTTTAAGTAGAAGTAAATATATTCTTTTAATATTGAAATTTAGTTTATATATGATTACACTTTAGGTTTTATATTTATTTAACCTTATTAACCAACTTATAATCATTATTAGAAAGAAATTGAAAAGTCATGAGAGTTTCAAATGAATGTGGTGAGAGGAAAACTGCTTCCTTTATAAGTATAGTGGACGAATTCCCGCGCGTTGTGCAGTGTACAATTATATTGTTTAAAATGTTGATTTTTATAACGGGTGTTTAGTTGTTAGAAGTTACTATGACCAAGTTAATAAATTTCATTAACGTCCGGATTAAAGCGCAAGACCTTCAATCTAGAAGTAAAACTTCTATTAAGTAGGCTAGTCTCACATTGACGTTTAATTAAATATACATTTTAGTTAAGTTATATATTTAAAAATATACATAATGTTTAACTATTAGAAAAATAGTCTTATGATATTTTGATTTATGGTTGTGATTTAAAACCATTTTTATTTTTACCAATAAGTTATATGTATATATTAGCTTGAAAAATGAAGAGTTTGTTTGAACTTAGACTAATAATTGATTTTAATGTATTAAATAAATCAAATTAAGGAGGTTAAAGTGAATGATTTAATTAAGTTAAAAAAAACCGAGTATGTTTGGTTAATTACTTGAACGATCAAGAGTTTCTGTAACTTTCAAATGAATATTTTGCATTAATATGACATTTATTATAAAATAAAAACCAAGATTAGTGAATAACTAAAAAATACACATTTTAACAATATTGGCATTGATTTATCTTATTAGCTGTTTGTTTTATAGTTTCAAAATTTATTATCATTTCTATTATTAATTATTAAGAATTTTTTCTAGGTTTAACCTATTGAGGTAGCTTATTCGAGCTATGTGTTTCTTCATAAGAGTCCAATTATTATTTTATTGCAATTAATGTGTTTGACTCTTTACTCTGTTTATGTTGATTTAAGAAAATCATTGCATTGATCATTTTCAAGAATATGAAACATGTGAATGGATAACAACAATAGAATTAAAAACCAAGAGATACAACTTCTACAACAAATCTACAACAATTAACAACGGTAAAGGGTAAAGTTTATGGCATCATCTTTAAAAACATCAATGCATCATCTCATTAAAAAACTATAAATTTCCTCATAAAGCGATAAACTCATTAGCTCATTAAAGTGAATTTCTACATCTCAATATGAACTTCAACACAAAAACTTGCATATTGTTCAAAATGTGAGGTAATCTTCAAATTAAATATTCATTAAATCTCAGAGTGTTTATAAATAAGTTCAACAAATTATGCATATCACATTTCAAGCAGAGTTAGAATCATAAAACTTGAAGTTAAATCCTCACCCT
The DNA here is from genome assembly GCF_052625555.1 of Lactuca saligna. Classification (NCBI taxonomy): domain Eukaryota; kingdom Viridiplantae; phylum Streptophyta; class Magnoliopsida; order Asterales; family Asteraceae; genus Lactuca; species Lactuca saligna. Next base: position 27,837,644 of record NC_136425.1, on the reverse strand, counting down.
TGATTACTCCATTCACCAATTCAATTTTACCCCCAATAATATAGACTTATAAGAAATGGATGGTGTAGAGTCTTGCCTTTCAAAAAATAATTGCTCTTACATGTATGCTCAATAAAATATTGCATGTGTCACTTTTTAAAATAGATGTTAGAAAGTTCTCAAACCTAAAATCTACTTTTATTCATTATTAAAAACACAATATGTGAACAAACCAACAAAAAAACCAATTGTTTTGATTAAAACACAAAATACATACCTTGCTTATTATAGATTATGAACTTCAAAATTATATTGACAACATAAGACTTTCATTTACACCAAAACAGAGAACAAATGATCACTAATTAGACAAAAGAAGTATTTTGTTTTTGTTTAGGATATTTGTTTCTATAGAAATAAGTATTTATAGGCTAATTACATTTGTGTGAAGGGAATTTCAAAAGTCAAATTAAATCCTATAAGTTGAATAGTCTTGGAAGTTTCAAATGAATGAGATTCATTAGTTTAAAGGTGAAAGAGTGTGAGGGTTTCAGATGCATGAGGTGTTGGCAAATTTTTGTGGGGGTTTCAAAAGAATGAGATTCAAGGAAAAATGCTAGCTTTATAAGTATGTATGATTTGATATAATAATTCGTATACTAAACTGATATAATATATTGATTATTTTGAATTGTATGATAATATATGCATCTATTATAACTGCATAATCTAAACCTTTTGAATGATTTGTACCCTCTAGTTACTCATTAATAAAATTAAATATAAAATATGGTTAAATGTTATTTATAGTTGTTGTTAATGTTAACTAATTTTTTAAAATTTATTTGCTTTACGTTTTAATTTCTATCATTATAATTATTTAAAGGTTTAGGTCATTTTTGGTCATTTAACTTTTGGTTTTGTGCTCATTTGGTCACTTAATTCTTTTTAAGTTTTAAAAGATCATCAAACTTTTGGTTTTGTACTAATTTAGTCACTTAACTTTTGGTTTGGTCACATTTAGTCACCTAACTTTTAAAATTGTGCTCATTTAGTCACTAAACTTTTAAATTTTTTCAAAAGTTTAGTGACTAAATGAGCACAATTTTAAAAGTTAGGGGACTAAATAAGCACAAATCTAAAAGTTAAGTGACTAAATATGACCAAACCAAAAGTTAAGTGACTAAATGAACACAAAGTCAAAAGTTTAATGACCTTTTAAAACTTAAAAAGAGTTAAGTGACCAAATGAGCACAAAACCAAAAGTTAAGTGACCAAAAACGACCTAAACCCAATTATTTAAACATCAAACATTGTTTTTTGATTTTAAAGGTAACCATATAATCATTTATATAGAGTTATTTTTAACTATTGTTATTATAAGTTATTTTCAGGTACTTATTTGAAAACTTTTAACGATTATAAAAATATCTTTAGGAAATATTTTAGTTAAATTGAGATTATAATTTAGTTTTTGCATTTAGCACTACAATTTATCACTTCTAACTATTCATAAAATATTCATTGGGTTTTTTTAAGTGGAAGTGAAATTTATATTTAAGTTGACACTATAATGTTATATTTAAATTAACAATTTAAGTATTTTGTCCAAACTGTTCAAAAGTTGTACCTTTAGCTAATAATTGTTACATACAACAACATATTAAATCTAATAAATTAAGTATACTATGTTAAAAGTTAAAAACATAACTTTATAAGTAAAAGTAAAGATATTATTTTAATATTAAATTTTAGTTTATTTATGATTACACTTTAGGTTTGATATTTATTTAACCTTATTAACCATATTATAATTATTATTAGAAATACACTACAATTTATCACTTTTAACTATTTACAAAATATTATTTGGGTTGTTTAAGTTAAACTAAAATTTATATTTAAGTTTGTCCCATAATGTTATATTTAAGTTTATAATTAAAATTTTTTATACAATTTGTTCAAAAGTTGTACTTTTAAAATGATAACGGTTTACATCAAACAATATATTAAAACTAATAAATTAAATATAATATATAAAAAGTTAAAAAAAAAAAACATAGTTTTATAAGGAGAAGTAAATATATTCTTTTAATATTGGAATTTAGTTTATATATGATTATACTTTAGGTTTGATATTTATTTAATCTTATTAACTAACTTATAATCATTATTAGAAAGAAATTGAAAAGTCATGTGAGTTTCAAATGAATATGGTGAAAGAAAACATGCATGAGAGTTTCAAATGAATGTGGTGAAAGAAAAAAATGCTTCATTTATAATATAGTATAACTAGGTGAACCCCCACGCGTTGCGCGAGAATACAATTATCTAGTTAAAATAATAACTTTTACCAAATTATTTTTTAATATTTCTACTTTGAAACAAAATGTAAGTAGCGAAGCAAACATATAGTTAACATATTAGTTTTATTAAATAATATAGTTTTAATTTTTAAGTCATTGTGATATATACAATTATTTGATAATTTTATAAACCGTTTAAAATTGTGTAAATTATATACCAAACGTATGATAATCTATATATAACGGGTAGCAAAATGTATGAACAAAAATATGAACTACAACTTTTAGTAACATAAAAATACAAAAACATTTATTATAACATATATATACACACACACACACACACAACGAATAATAAAAAAATATAATACAAATTTTAATAACATAAAAACACTAAAACATCTATTATAATATATATATATATTAACTCTTCATACTTAACTCACAAATATCTTTAAATACGTTAATGTTTTTAATGAGTAAAACTCTACAACCTTATAAAAAAAGGAAAATAAAAAGTTATTAGTGATTACTAATTAATAATCATAAGTTAAAAACTCTTGATTTGTAACTAAGAAATATACATAAATTAGAAAAATATAGAGTTAGACTTGCATGGATAATATGACATATTCATAATTTTTATAATTTGATTTTATTATTTATATTTATTATTCATTAACTTTAAAACCACTTATTATTATTAATAAGTGAAAGAAACTTTTAAAAAGCACTTATTATTATAATTAAAATGTTAAACATATAATAAAATATAAAGTGATTAGATCATTTGCATTTTAAAAGAAACTTAATTGGATAAAATGGATAATATGACATATCCATGATTTTTAGTTAATTATTTCTTTGAAGCAACACGAACATACAAACATGTATACGATAGTTAATTAAATATTATATATATCACCTTTCATAATATATGATCGATAACATGAATCTAATATAATTTACATTAAAATTTAAACCAAATATACAATGATATTCTTAAAAGAATATTTAAACAAAAAAATATAAAAAAGAATTAATATATAACAAACATACTAATTAAAAACTTCAACATAATAATGACTTGAAAAATGGTCCAAAACCCTCAAACAAAAACAAAAACTTTTAAACTTGTTTTCTTTGTGAATTTTGTATGTGATTTGTATTTGTGTCTCTATTCAAAGAGATTAACCTTTTTATAGTAGACTAACCATTAATTGTTTATTAATCATATTATATAAGTTATAAAACCTTTGAATTGTTAATCATTATTAAGAGACTTTTGAGTGATATTCATTAAAATAAGATGTTTTAAATACATGAGGTGTTTACGAATTTTTGTGGAGGTTTCAAATGCATGAAATTCAAGGAAAAATACATCCTTTATAAGTATAATATGAAACTTATTATTATTAATAAGTGAAAGAACCTTTTAAAAAGCACTTATAATTATAATTAAAATGTTAAATATATATTAAACTATAAAGTGATAAGATAAACCATTTGCATTTTTAAAGAGACTTACTTGGATAATATGGATAATATGACACATCCATGATTTTTAGTTAATTATTCATTTGAAGCAACACAAACATACAAACATATATACAATAGTTAATTAAATATTATATATATATCACCTTTCATAATATATGATCGACAACATGAATCTAATCTTGTTTACATTAAAATTTAAAGCACAACATACAATGATATTGTTAAAAGAATACTTAAACCAAGAAAATATAAAAAAGAATTAGTATTTAACAAAATTACAAATTAAAAACTTCAACATAATAACATGATTCAAAAAATGATCCAAAGCCCTCCAACCAACACAAAAACCTTTAAACATGTTTTCTTTGTGAATGTTGTATGTGATTTGTATTTATATGTCTACTCAAAGAGATTGGGCTTTTTATAGTAGACTAACCATTAATTGTTTATGAAACATATTATGTAAGTTATAAAACTTTAGAATTGTTAATCATTATTAAGAGATTTTTGAGTGGTATTCATTAAAAAAAAAGGTTTCAAATGCATGAGGTGTTAGCAAATTTTTGCGGGGGTTTCAAATGCATGAGGTTCAAGGAAAAATGCATCATTTATAACTATAGTATGATATATATATATATATATATATATATATATATATATATATATATATATATATATATATATATATATATATAGAGAGAGAGAGAGAGAGAGAATTCGCCTTTGTCAAACAACTCCCAATCATCATCATTTAGAAACAACTTCCAAGCATCACTGCTATGTTTCTTTTCTCCAATAGGAAATACATTCAATCTCTCTAGGAGACTTGGGTGATTGAGCTCACCTTGAAGTTGAAGTCTTGTAACTCCAAGATCTTCGCTAGAGATTCCTACTGCACTACTTCTGAAAGATGAAGATGGAGAGGCTAAGATTGGTGATGTCTAATAAGAATATAGTGATATATTTTTTTTAATTTTTGTTTATGTTAACAATATTCACTGAATTTAAGGTGAGAAGAGTTCAGAAGAAAAAATGAAGGTAAAGAGACAATGTTTTAGTACATTAAGCCAAGTTTTTTTGACATAACCATTTTAGTCAAAAAAAAAAAAGAAAAAAAAAGAAAGAAATAGCCATGTATATATGAGAAGCTTCTTAAGGGCTTAACCCATTAACCTTGTTCTGTCAACAAGAAATAGCATGTTAATTCGGTAAGCTATGTATATGTGTTTCGAATTAATGCAGAAAACAGAGAATAAGCTGGGGAAAGAAAACAGAATGAAAAATTAGTTTCTTAAAACCTTATTAATTTCCATATTCATTAACACACAATAATGAAATTTTAAAGAAATCAAAAAAAGTTATCAATACCCTCACAATTTCATCGTAACTTACTATTTCCTATTTGGTTTATAAATGCATTAAATAAATTGAAATATATTTTTTAATATGTTTACAAGGGCAATATGGTCTTTCAATGAAAAATTAAGAATGAAATTCAGTTCATACCAGACACCCTAGGAAAGATAAACTATCTCAAAAATGGATTTAAAGGAATCTCCCGTAATTCAATTCCATTGACACACCACAAAATGGAATTTGAGATTCCATAAACCAAACACACCAAGGATGTCTGAACACAACAGTTGATCGGAAAAACAGAAAAGAAACAAGGCCTAATATAGAGACGAATGAAAAACAAAAACAATCATATGACTTTTCAAACGCATCGGCTTGTTTTTTTTTTTTTTGTTTTTTTGCTGCAAAAAATCAATACCTTGCGAAACTGAATTCATTACCGATAAGGGGGGTTGAATATAATGGTTCATGTTTCCATAATTTCTCCAAAAAACTGCTCATTTTGGGAAAAATATGTGAGCTGGTGGATTTTTTTTAAAGAATCGTTGTTATAAATTCCCAAAAAGCTGCTCATCTTTAGGGATTTGGAGAAATTATGGATACATGAACCATTATATACAACCCCCTTTATCGAAACTGAATTCTAGGTAAAGTTGTAAATATAACTCAAATTAAATCGCTATAAATGCTAAAAAAATGCATGTTGAATCTATAAATTAACAACTAATAAAAAATAAAAAAAAAAGATTTCCAAAAGTAAACACTAACTAGGTTTTCCAAAAACAATTTGGGCTAAAGCTGGAACATGGACCGTAGATGGTAAAGTCTCGGCTTGAATTGGACCGGATCCATTGACCAAAGGTGCTCCTCCTACTCCAAGAGCCAAGCCCCAGGAACAACACTGCAAAGGGTAATATCGTCAATTTTTGTGTACTATAAAATTAATATTATATTATGAAATGTAACCAACTTACCTTGATGCAATACCACTTTGATTAAGCTTTTATTGCCAAAAGCATCAACCTTCATATCGTGCACATTTAAAGCATATACAAAATCTGAATGAGACTAAATGACCATTTTACCCTTACATAATTTAATTATTTATTTATTTTTTATGAATTTTAACACAAATAACATCAGAGCTTGGAGGAAAAAAGAGGAAGGCTGTCAGTCCCCATCCACCATCAGTGGCAGTGGCAGTGGCAGATCTATAACATTATTATAGTAATAATAGGATTAAATCATTAATAATAATAGTCTGTATAACCAAATACACCAAGAATGTAATGTGTGCATATAAATTCATTATTGCAGTATATGCTGATACCAAGTTTGATACATGGGCAGTTGCATGATATGCTAAAAAAAAAACCCAAAGTTTTTATTGATATTAAAGACACCATCATAAATGACATGAAATTAAGTCACGTGACTGGTGTACATTATAGTTTTATAAGTAACTTTATTTGAATGAGAGAGCATATGTTCAAGCACATGGCTTGATACACAGACAATTACGAAGCTTCGCATCACATTTCCCGCTAGGAGAACCTTTCATTTTGCATACATTATTACACTGCGGATCAGACACACAAGTTTCTCCATAGTCCGTTGTTGCGCAATCCTTTGCTTCTGTCAAAGTCATAAAAGTCTCATCTGCAACAAAAAATACACATATTTATTTATTTTCATCTTAATAGTTATTAATAATTTTACATGCAAAAGATGTTTACATCTCAACTAGCTTCCAGGCATATAGATGATTCTATCGAATATCTCATTTAGTTTGTTAGTTACAATTCCAAAACCATCACTAATCATGTACTTTCCATAATTATAATTAAAATCAACATGTACAAAAAAAAAAAAAAAAAATTCTTCATAGCTCAACATCAAACAAAAAAGCCCTAACATTACATAAACAAAAAGGGTAGAACAGGAATAAAGTAAAATGCCTGTAGCAAAGAGAGTAACCAGCAGTATCAACACAAACAAGCTTTTCCCCATTTTGATATAGATATACAAACCACACCCTGGCCCCCTTATATATGGATCATTAATTATTCGTGATTTAGGCACGTTTTCATATTAGGTATTTGAAAAATTCAGATGATGGATATGTATTCCAACAAAAAAAAAAAAAAATATTCCAATCTAACATCACATGACCTATATTCTAGGTTCAAAACTTCAAACAACCATATAATTTCAGAAATTTAAAAAAATCACATAAAAACTGACTTCACAGTTTGGAATCATAATTAACATATTACATTATCACACATCAAATTTAAGAACATAATTTTTACAAACAATCATAAAGATATAAAGCATTAAAAAATGTAAGTAATAGAAATTAGGGCTTCTAAAATTACGTTAGGCTAAAACCTAACTGCATTTCACAAATAACCAATTAATTATAATTACTTAATCAAATATAATACGTATCACTAAAATGCAAAGTAATACAGGGATTTCAAAATTATCAAACAAGAATTAGGTTAAAGTTTGATCGTAGGGATGTTTTTTTTTTTGGTCTTGACTGCGACGTTGCTTTGTAAGGAGGGCTGCAAGCGTTGAAAGCTGACAGATCCAACAAAATCGGCCCAAAGCCCAAAGTGCTCCCAAGAAGCCGAATAGTGTTACCCAAAATTCATTGAGGGCCTCATACTCTTAAAAATAAAAAAATAATAAAAAACAAAATCCAATGTCTATTAGAATCCTATTAATTTGTAGTTTTACGTGTATTAATCTGTTATAATTGTTTCAAAATTTTAAATTTTCAACTTTATAATTTAAAGATAATATCAATAATTTATACAATTTTTTTATTTTAATATAAGCATAGTTTGATTATTAATGACAAAAAATCAGTTATTTTTTACAATGTCTATTAATAATTTGATTATATGACAAAAGTGTTGTAAAGTTGAAAAAGACTGAAAAATGAGCAACACAAAATGGTTGGTTGTCATACAGCCCAAGCAAAACATAATATATTGTCGGTAACATTCGTAAAATTTGGATGGTAGAAGAGCAGAAGTTTGTGAGAAAAGTTAGAGCAAACTTTAATTATATAGAGCTATGGAATGTTTGAATACTAATCCGTTGTATATTATATTATCTTTTTCCAAGGATGCACATCCAACTTATTTATTACTTTTTTTCAAGTAAATTTTCATAAACTTTCTATAAAAGAGCATTTTTTTATTAAAAGTATAATTATCATTTTGATTGTTGGTCTTGCATCAAAATCAACATTTTTTTTACCATTTCGTTCATACATACTCAATCTAGACAAACAATTGATCCAAAAAATACATTCATATAAATTAAAAGAAAAAATACTACAAAAACTTCTTTCTCTTTGTTTCTTGGGCTTCTTATTTGAAGGGCTTTCTTATTTGAAACTTTAAATATGTTTATAATATTCAGTTTTATGGTACTTTCCGGTTTCCATTATGTATAGATAAACATCGGAACAAAAAGATAAAAGGTTTTATGAGTTCGGTCAATAATTGTAATTTCAATGCTTATCATTGGTTCAATTGATATAAGCTTAAATGTTTGTATTCTTATGTTTGTGGTTGTAGTGACATTTAGTTGTGGAATTATCCTTAATTACTAAATAAATACATAATATAAATTTATGTCATATTTTAGTTAAATCTTATTAGAAAAATATCATTTTATAAATATTTAATGTTACTCAATCTTATTCAATTTTTTATGTATAGGAAATTACTTATTATATATTATTTATGCTATTTTTAACTCTTGGACCATGTATTATATAGTTTTAACCTAGTGTGTAATAATAATAATAATAATAATAATAATAATAATAATAATAATAATAATAATAATAATAATAATAATAATAACTATCTTGAAATCAAAAACCAAAATCAACATATATAATAAAAACTAATCTTTACTGTTGTTAGGGGAAGGATCCTTAACTCATATTCAAGATCCTTAAATACTTCTGAAGCCTTAGGATCCATAAACATTTCCTGAAATTCTGACTATTACCATTAATATTTGTAACACTTGTAACGACTATATTTTATTTATTTTTCTCATATGTGCAGAACGAGTCAACACAATACTCATTCTCAATGGAAAGTCATCTCAACCAGAAAAAAGACCCGAGATACCAAGTCAAATAACGTTCATATGTTGATTCTGGAGGATCCCATAATTATTGGACTTCCCGTTATTAGCATTAGACTATAAATAGCACATGTAACTATCACACTAGGGATATACTGAGCTCATCCACGATACTTGTACTTACATTTACACGTTCATCTCTATAAATCAACATTTTATATCAATAAAATCATCAAGACATGTGATCATCATTACCTTCCAAGGTTTTATGCTGGAGATCCTATCAAGGATCAAGGGTTTCCTTGTAACTCACTTGTGTCACTTTGATTATCATTTCCTACTTGATTTACCATGAACATCATAGTCTCTCATGCAATTTGGTTAGATTCTACTCAGTTGATTTTTGACCAAAACAATTTGGCGCCCACCATGGGGCCGTGGTGTTCCATACCTTTTGGAAAATCATGTCTACACAGCCAAACATATCTTCCTTCTTTATTCCTCATATTTCCTCTAAAAACCTTGCTCCACCCCAGGGGAGCTCCCAAGAAAGCCTCTAAGGCACTGAAGAAAACACATCTCTGGTCGCTACCCAAGGACTTCAGGATCCTCCTATGCTGATTTCTAATAATGAAATCTTCGTTATGATGAAAAGACTAGAACGACAAATCACTCAACCACAAAGAGGATAACAAGATAATACTAAGGAAATGGAGAGAATGAGGGCAGAAATCCATAAGCCTCAAGAAGCAACACCCTCCATCTTGCAGCCCAAGATCCTAAACTTTGATAACACAAGATCCTCAGCGAATCGCCATGAGATAGGATCCTCAATACCGACCTATGTTCCCGCTTGGGGCGCAACTCCAAGAGAGCAAGCCCATATGACCCAGTATCCCATCAAAACCTTCGTTATTCCCAATAACAAGGATCCTGGTAACTTCGTCGATACTAATATCCTCACTACTAACTCTATGGACCTTAATATAGGTTTAAGCCCGATCATGGCTAAGGAGCTTCATCAATTAAGACAAATGATCTCAAGCGTGCGTGGAGTAGTTTAACCTATACCAGAAGTATCCCGCACAAGCCACAACATCTCGAGATGCGTTCCTACAAGCGCTGACACCGAGGTCCCAAAGCGCTTCCAAACACCCAACATGAAGTCTTATAATGGGACCACACATCCTGAGGAGCATTTCACATAGTACAGGGAAAGAATGTAGATCATTCCCATTCCCACACACTTGAAGGAAGCTTGCATGTGCAAGGGTTTTGGTTCGACCCTCACATGATTAGTCTTAAAATGGCTTCTTAACGTTCCTCCTTACTCGATTACTTCATTTACTCATTTAGTTAATTTGTTTAACAATCAATTTTCTTGTAGAATAACATTAAAAAATATCACTAGTGATCTTTATCGAGTGGTCCAGGATCCTAAGGAATCCATTAGGACATTTGTGAATAGGTTTGGCAGGGAAGCTATGAGTATCCCCAACATTGAGCTAGTGACTGCAGTTGAAGCCTTTAAAATGGGCTTAAAAAGGACTCTCCTTTCTACGAAGACCTTGTAATGACCCTATGTAAAAGAATAGATGAGGTCCAAAGCAGATTATTAAGATTCATAAGGTTCGAAGAAGAGAAGAAATCCAAAAAAGGAGAAACCCGCCAAGCTCATACGATCACCCTAATAGGAAGGCCGACTCATTAGCACAAAGATCCTACAAGTCGAAACCATATTCCAAACCTGGTCATCATAGGGTTAATGCCCTTTAAGATGAAGGAGAGGAAGAAGAACTTTCTAATATTATCGACTATTGCTTTTCTGTGGATATATCAGGTATAATATTTGCTATGAAGGATCTTAGTGACAAAGCAAGATGGCCATGGAAGGGAGAAAAATCCACCACTTGGAAGACAAATCCAAATGGTGTACATACCATGAAGACTTTGGTCATATCACAAAAGATTGCATAAATCTCAGGAAGGAGATCAACTACCTCTTAAGCAAAGGATACCTTATAGAAATCCTTGAAAAAAGAAAGGAAAGATCCAAAGATAAAGATCAGGATCCTCAGAAGATCCTCAATAATTTGGGACCCTCTCCTGATGGCGCTAAGGTAATCAATGTGATCTGGAGGATCTGACATTTGTGGTACCTCTTATTCTACGGCAAAAAGGCATGTCAGGGTGTTAAAAATAGAAAAAGAAGAAATGCCACGGAAGAATACGTCAATAAAAAACGAGAAGGAGATCACCTTCAATGAAGCAGATAGACAAGACATCTAGAATCCTCACCACGTCCGATTGGTGATCACTCTTTACATCGCCAACCATTTTGTTAGAAGGATCCTTGTCGATGAAGGATCCTAGGTCAACATTATACTCTTGGATGCATTAAAATGAATGAATATCCCATAGTTCGAAGTAATGAATGAACATCCCATAGTTCGAAGTAATGCATTAAAATGAATGAACATCCCATAGTTCGAAGTAATCAAAATATCCTATCCACATTGAGGGGGTAAACTCTATGCAACATTTTTGTGTAATAGATACATTATCCTCTTATAATGATATACTAGATAGATCATGGATCCACGAAATGAAGGCGGATCCACTACTACAAAATACTCTTTAATGACACACATTGTGTGTCGCAAAACACACAGATAATACACAAATGTGTGTCAAGGAAGGCCCTGTAATAAAGAAAGACGATACACTTTTGTGTGTCATAAATTTACAATGAGCATTTACGACGCACGTTTACGACACACAATGCGTGTCAAGGAAGGCCCTGTCATAAAGAAAGATGACACACATTTGCGTGTCGTAAACCTTACGATGCGTATTTATGACTCACATTGCGCATCATTAAAGCCCCTATCATAAATGAAGATGACACGCATTTGTGTGTCATAAACTTCAACAACCATTTTTAATACACATTTACGAATAATAAGAAAACAATAATCACATTTAAACAATTCATTTCATACAATAAATGTATTAACATTTAAACTTAATCATGTTCAATAATCTCATTATACATCAAGAAGGACCATAACATCATCCTCAAACATGGTTTGTGTGAAAACATGACCAAAATTGTTAACCATCATAAGAAAAACACAAATTATGAGAAAAAAATGACAAAAAAACTTATACTTACCAAGTGTTGTCTTGTGTATTGATGTTAAACCGCTTAAGCACACATGAAACGTAATGATACCTGCATCCACCTGCTCTAGTATAAAGAATGGCAATGACTTGTAACTAGAACAAAATTAGCAAAACCAAAATGACATATATACCCTTAAAACACACATGAAACATAAATAAAAATAAAAATAGATGGGTGCATACCTGTGGGTGGAGAAAAGTAAAGTGAAGGATGTAATTGTCTTTTCCGCACCTGATAATTTCTCAAAAAATGGTTCTTCCTCATTTTCCATGTTTACATATGAAATGTCACCTACCGAATGGAGGGAAAATTGAAATATTCACCTAAAAGCGTCACTAAATTTCATTTTAGGCACTAAAAATTGAAATATTCAACCATATTTGTAAAAAACAATAAACTTAAGGGACTAAAAATGCCAATTGCTAAAAATATGTGACAACCCGAATTTTTTTTACTTTTAAAGGCTATTCAATCAACTCAACCGAGTGTTAAACTCATTAGTACTGAGTTCTATCCCGGTTAAAGGTCATTCTAAGGAGTTTTGAGCCTAATACACTTAAGGAATAAGTGTTAGAAAGTACCTGCTAGAACCACAATGTAGCAAATCGAACCATAAACTCATCTAAATGAGTTCACGACCACAAGACCATGATTTTACGGTCTTAAACTCATGTGGCCGTAAACTTAAGAGCATATATAAGGCATTTGGTCATTTCTAGTCATTTATCTCATTCCTTGGCCGATTTCTTCAAATCCTTTTAAGTATCATCAAGACATTCTTCCTAGATATTCAAAGGATGTAAGTATTCTTTCTAGATTTGTTGATACATCTCTTAATCTAGTATCCTTACATGATTTCATCCGTGAAAATCATGTTTGTTTAGATCTTCAAGTCTCACCAAGAACACCAAGAACACACACTAGTGTTCTTGGCCAATATCAACCATTTCAAGCTTCTAGATCATACGTACTCTTACCTATGCTTCTTATCTAGTTAGTATCCCTTCTTAGAGACTTGAAAACATCAAAACACAAGGACAAAAGGAATTTACGGCGAAGACATCTCCCAAGGCCGAAAACCCCTTTAAGGTTGCCATTTTGGCCATAAACCCTCCTAGATGCAAAGCTAGTGACCCAGGACCCTTCATGGATGAGATTAGTACCTTAAACTACTCTCATAAACATAAATGGTCATGATTTTATGGCTGTAAACTCCTTTGAGCCGTAAACTCATCAAAAGCCTCAATGAAGGTGGTCTTCCTCATCCTAGTGTAGAGCAAAAGTCCCTAAAGTATCCCTAGCCTTCAAACTCACTCTTAGCCATGTTTGACCATGAGTTTATGACCGTAAAATACCTAGGGCCATAAACCCATGGTAGTAAACTCATTTTTGGTGCCATTTCACATTCCTTGTTGAATCACATGTGATTCCAACACTTGGTCAAAGTGTTTCCTAGTCCCAGAAGGTGTTTTGTTTCATATAGTTGTTTATAAACACTATATTCATGCCAATATGTGTCATTATATGTCATTTAGGACCTTTTGTGTCTCGGAACTTCATTCGTGGAACTCCTCATCCTTACACGCATACTCGTTTGAATCACCCACATCAGGTGAGTTCATACCCCGTAATGAATCTTTTAACTGTTTTAAATGCTTTTAAGGGGGGGGGGGGGGGGGGAATACAAGTTGAACACAATCATAATTGTGTAATTATTTGTTATAAACATCTTTCAAAATGTTGCTTATGTCTTCTATAAGTGGTCAAAACATTTCAAAATCTATTTTATAGTTATGTTGCTTTATAGTTTAACGAAACTCCGTTTTTAAAGTACAAGCATAATTGAGTAGTAAAATGAGTCTTTTCAATAACAGTTCAAGTAGAATACTAGTAAACTATAATAGGTATAGTTTAGAGGTTCATTTCATACTAGATACAATACATGATAACAGAAAGAACATACTAAGATACCATAACAAGAGAAAGTACTAAGATACTATAACAAGAGAAAGTACTAAGATACTATAACAGAACGAACATACTAAGATGCTATAGCATGGAACACTTATAGGATCTAACTATACCAATGAATCACTAACGCATTGTTCTAAACAAAAGGTGATAGTTATATTGGGTATACATGATCACATAATTTAATGTGGATGTTCACGGCTTGCAATTGATTGTAGAGGTCGCGTGTGGGACCCAAAATCTTTTGACAGGGAGAACGTTTAGTATGGGATATAGCCATCACATTATACCTTAAAAATCAATTTAAGGCAATTAGTACAACAATAGTTACTATATATATATATATATATATATATATATATATATATATATATATATATATAATACTACGGTACTTACATTTTACAAACGACAAACAGAACAGTCGGGTCTAGTACATTCAGTAGAATGGGACCATAATGCTAACCTTATGATTCCTTAATGTATACATCAAAGGATATATATTAATAGGATCCAATAGGTAATAGGATGTGTGCTTTCTGCTTCATTTCCTGTTGCTTGTTTGGTTGTGGGCTTAGAGCAGATTCACCCAGCCTATTATCTATTCGATCTTAGTTATATATACGTTCCGTATACATTAAGTCATCATAAGGGGTACCAGGTATGGGTCAAGTCATAGGACACTAATTCAATGCACAGTTTTCTAGTACAAAGCATACTTTTTAAATAGAACTTTTGGTACTCAAAGCTAGAAACTCACTAGTAAAGGGTTTAATCCATTTTATTAAACCAGTGTAGTCTTAAAGGACTTTAGGTGATTGACTCTATAATACCTTAGTTTATAAATCATGGTTATATATCATTAATACCCAAAAGGTAGTTGGATGTGTGATTTCCGCCTTATTTCCTGTTCCTTGTTTGGTTTGGGGCTTAGGGAAGATTCATCCAATCAACTACTTATTCGATATTAGATTATATATAGCTAATATAAACTAAGTGATTATAGAAGTAATCAATGTGGTCACTATTTTATTATAAGAAATAAGGGTTTTCTTAACTGATCTTTTCATTAAATATAAAGGAACTATTACAATTAACTCATGTTCCTTGTTTGGTTGTGGACTTAGGGCAGATGCACACAATCAATTGTTTATTTACTCTGAGTTTTATATAACTTGTGTCTGTGACATCCCCTAATTTCTCGGCCAGAAAAGACCGATTTAATTTATGCTTTTTAAAATAAAATCAGAGAAATATTTTTAAAAGATGTCGCGGAATTGGTCCCCAAAACAAACCATGATAAAAGTTTATCAAAACCTTCTTTAAGAAATGTATAGTTTCATTTCATATTAAAACCTTGGGATGTCATGTTCCGATATAGATCAAAAGCATAAACAAGACATTATAAGCCTTTCAACAATTATTTACAACTAATGGCCAATAATCCAAAAATCCCTCATCGTCCTTCGACTATGCTCGGGGTCCACTACCTGTAACATAAAAAGTTGAGTGGGTCAGGCTTGGGAGCCTGGTGAGCATATAGGGTTTTCAACCCACAATGATAATAAACTTACTAAGTTCATCAATCAACAATAACCCTGATTACCCGTTCCTGTTATCCTCACTTTACGTCCCTAAACACTTATCACAAGGGACCTAGCCTAAAGAATATCATCAGGATGGAAACTACTGCTAAGGGGTTTCCTCAGCCATACATGTCCTGAAGGTAACCACGAGGGGGATGGAGTACAGCGAATGAACACTCTTAGTTCATTAACACCTATAGGTTGCGGGCCTACTAATGTTTCCCACTGGACTTTCTAGAAAGTCTGTGGTCGTCATCCAAACTCTGCTAGATGACTGGATCTCAAAACACATCGAGGCCTCTCATCACTTTTATTTTATCACACATCACTATCTACCCATGTTTTACCCAACATATTTATAGATAAAAATACATATACAGTTTAAAACTTGTATAAAACGTCAATTCAACAGTCACCTCAGTTAAACAATTAATATAA
Organism: Lactuca saligna; assembly: GCF_052625555.1. Taxonomy (NCBI): domain Eukaryota; kingdom Viridiplantae; phylum Streptophyta; class Magnoliopsida; order Asterales; family Asteraceae; genus Lactuca; species Lactuca saligna. The sequence continues at coordinate 27,821,202 of NC_136425.1, read as the reverse complement.
TTACACGTAGCACGTATTTCATATAAAATACTTCATATCTAGGTGTAAGATGAAGGTGTAACACCGGATTCCTGGTACGATTCCTGTTTATGTATTTTTCTCATTTTGCCTTGGACTCGGCGAGTCGGAGGCCCGACTCGCCGAGTAGGAGCAATTTGGCACGGTATTTGAGTGAGGGACTCGGCGAGTCCATGCTGGTCAAGTAAAACCCTAACCAGGGTGTTTCCACCCTATTTAAACACTCTAACTCGGCCTCCCTTGTCCCTAACACTTCCAGAGAGCTGTAGAGCGAAACCTACCCCCCATATTGTTCTTATGAGTGATTTTTTGGCTTGGTGAAGGAAGTTTGGAGCTTAGAAGAAGAAGGAGGAGGTTGAAGAGTGCAAATAGGGGAAGTAGATCCGAAGTCTACACTGTAAGAAGCTTCCATTCAGGTAGAAAAGTTCCTACCTTGATCACTAGTTCATTATATCCCCCTTTTGTCCCTAATTGATGGTTTTCAAGCCCGAAAACCTCAAACCCATGTATTTATGCTCTATGTTCCGAAAGGACTTTAGATCTGGACCTTATGGACACCTTAGAAGTGTAAAGTCTCTGTGGTTGAAGTGATTGAGGTCCCTATTGAGTGTATGACCTCCTAAAGAGTTTGGAATTGTCTTTTGGAGCTCTTAGGGCCATGCATGCATGTAAAGTTTGTAACTTTACGTGATAAGCATACCCTAGGAGCTTAGATCTATGGTTTGGAACCATTGTATGTCTCAGATTTGGTCTGTATGAGTGGAGGGTTGAAGGGACTCGACGAGTTCCAAGGTGGACTCAGCGAGTTCTATGAAGATGGTATTATACTCGGCGAGTTGGATGAACAACTCGGCGAGTCCTTTGAAGATTGCCTGGAATTCGACAAGTTGTTCTTCAACTCGGCGAGTCATATGAACTGTTACTGAGTTAAGAGGGGTTTTAGTGTAGAAGGTCCAACCCTTCGTAGCTGCACGCGGGATGAGCAATTTAACGTGTAGCAAAAGTCCTAGAAACCCAAATCCTCAAGATGGATACTCTGGTGAGGATTTGGAAACGAGTAGGAGAGGGACTCGGTGAGTCTGCACCATGACTTGGCGAGTCCAGTCAACTGGAAGTTGACTTTGACCAAGGAGTTGACCTTGGACCTGGGGTAGGTCAGTCATTTGACCTAAGGGTATTTAGGAGTGACTAATCTATGTTTATGGATTTATAGCCGGAGGATTGCCGGTGCAACAGTCAGTCATCTAGCAAGCAGATTTTCAGCAGCTACTTTTCAAGGCGAGTTACCTTCCAGTAGCGGTGGGTCTACGACCACAATTGTCACACCCCCAAACCAGAATGGCGGAAACATTCGGGGTGGGTGACTTCACGTAGTACCATAACAATTGAATATCATAAAGAAAGTAACACAACCATCATATATATAATAAAAGCGTACATTGTTGCGTTATACATGTTACCAAAAGAATATTACAATATGATGATTTAAAATGTTTGATAATAATGTCTTAGCGTTCCTTCTTCAAAAGCTGGTAGTTACCTGTATTACCGATTCCCTGAGAAATACAAGTGGTTTCGAAAAGTGTCAACAATAAAGTTGGTGACTTCATAAGTGTTTTTGTACTGAAAAAGTATGTTATTTTGGAAGAAAGTAGATGAACGTAGATTCCAGAAAATCCAATATTTTCCACATATAGATTGAAAAGTTCCCAAAGTTGGAGGGCGTTAGCATCTTTCGTACTTAAGTGATAAAGATAAATTTTGTGCTCAAAATAATGTAAATACTAAATGCATTTATGAGTCTCGTGAATCAAGCTTGTTTTTATACTTTCGTGTGAGTTTTATAACCATACTATTGATATAGACTGCCTGTGACAACATTCTTCAGGTGTTGTAGTGTTGTGATATTTGTCACCCCAGACCTGCCGGTCTAACTGTAGCTAACAGTTTAGGTGCGGGGTTGTCAATCCCGTATAGATCCATACACAAGTATCACGCTCTCCCTCCAAGAGATTATGGTTTATAATACAGGACTTGAAATGCATACTAGAGAGTACGTTGAAGTTGAATATCTCACATCACTTAGTATAAATAGATTCACGATAAGAAAGTCTTTGTTTTACATTAGGTGAAAGTATTTCGTTTTTTTTCAAGATGTATACGTAAGAATGTATGAATAACTCGCAAACTATACCCATTATAGTTTTTCGTAAAGTATGTTCCATTTGGTGAAAATAACTTGGTAAAATACTAAACTTTATACGTAAAGCAAGATGTTGGTATCGAATAATAATAGGATAGATGTTGTATTTATATTTATATAAAACGATACGTTTTATAGTATTGTACTTGTATTCCCCCCCCCCCCCCCTTAAAATATGAAAAGACTTGAAAAGTAGGGGTATGAACTCACTTGTTTGGTTTGGAGAGAGTGGGACTAGAGTCGAGCAGAACTTCAACTGCGGAAAGCTGCGTCTTCGAGCTTCTTGGGGATCTCGGTAGCGTAGATCCTTCGGTGGGGGCTCGGGTGTGGAGCCGAGAGTGTCGGGATGGCCTCTGGTGCTTACAAGTATGTGAGAGTACAAGTAGTTTACAAGGAAAACCATTGATCATTGCTAGGATCTCCAACATAATACCTTAGGAGGTGATAATGATCACCCGCCTTGATAATTTTATTGATTGAAAATGTCGATTACAGAGATGAATGTGTGAAAAGCAATTACAAGTATTGTAGATGAGCTAATTGTATGTGTTGCGTGTGTAATACAAGTGCTATTTGTAGTATAAAGCAAATAACAAGAATTCTGATAATTTCGGGATCCTCCGAGATCAATTTATATACGTTATTTGATTTAGTATCCTGGGTTTTTTGCATGGTCAAGATGATTCTTCGTCGAGAATAAGTCTTTAGCTAACTATTTTTGTACATGCGAGAAAAATAAAGAAGCATATGACCGTTATATATGTTAGGAAAGTAAATGATAATAATCAGGATCTTGAAGTCTATTTAAGGATCTCGGATGTAATTCTGGGATCCTGGCCCTAACAATTTCCCTCAAATTATTCTTGTGAAATATTTTGGAGTTAGTTTGCCAATATTTAAAGTCATGATTTAAAATAAAAGTAAAAAGAAATAAAAGTGATAAGGGATTTGAATTTGAAACCCTAACGAATAGAATTTATCCATTCAATAACCATCATTAACCGGTCAAATCGACCATTCTATTTCTTATGCCATCAACATAAATAGAGGAAATCGATTAGATCTATTCTTCCCCGCTTCTTTTAGCTTTCATCGAAGGGTTTACCAGTCATCTTCAAAGGTACACTTCTTACTTCTTCTCCTTAGTTTTCTTTTCACTAACCATGGGGAAGAAAATGACCATATCTCATAAGAACATTCTTGATCCTCATGAGGATGACTTTATCAATCAAAAGAACATGTCGCATGATGAGATCTGTTTTTTTTATTCGGATGATATCGAGTCGCTGGAATCGAACAAAGTTTTCTCCGATGAAGCTGTTTTCAAACCTTTCAACCCGAAATGTCAACCTGATTTTGTTTCCTCCTCTTGGTCCTGCTTCCTTTAATACCCCTTTACTTTGGGTTTGAAGTAGCCCTTTTCTAGAATCATCTATAAGTTCATTGAGGTTACTAAAATCTCCTACATCCAAGTCGTGCCTATTGTTTGGAGGATCTTCTTCTGGATCGACAGATAGAACTAGTCCAAAGACCTAAACATAGTTTTAGCTGAGTTGGCTAATGTGAATGATCTTACTACCTTTCGAATCTCTCGTTTTCTTCTCAGACTCAAATCGCACAAGTCCCCTCTCATTCTAAAAACAAAACACAATGACTGAGCTTGGAAAGAAAAAATATTTTTTTTTGTGGCATGTGATTTGATCCTTGGTGAGGATTCCCTGCATAAGACTTGGGTTTAAAAGGGTAGGAATAATTTATTGTTATACTGAGGATCATGGAATTCACATTTCATTGTTTTGTTTGATGTTTTGGAGCTTTCAAGTTTGTAGCGATCATTCCTATTGCCGAGGATACCGAAGAGAATATAGAGAAGTTCCTCGTTGTCTCTAGAGCTGATAGGTATTTCAAATTTGATTGCTCCAGTCTCCAAGAAGGTTCTTCTGCCACTTTGTCAATGGATACTGGTAAGAATTCTTATTTGTTTTTGTAATGATTTAGAATTGATTATGATCCTGAACTAATGAGGATCCGGCCTAATGTATAGGATCCAAGATTACACGCTCCAATGTCCGATTTGGTTTGTCTGATTTAGGAGAAATCTTTGATCATTTTATAAGAAAGACAACTTTTGAGAAATAAGGTTAGACAGAACCTGATCATACTCCGGCTTCGTGACCTTTAGGACTCACTTTACGAGAAGTGTGAAGTCACAATTCTTTTATCTCCATAGGATCCTAAAATTCGTACATGGAAGGGTCCTTGTACATCAAGGAAGATCCTTCATTATATTGAACTAATTAAACGTTAAGGAGGGGGTCCCTCTTTAGGGATCAGTTGGAAATGGCTCCAACCTGTTTTGCTACATGATAATGCTACAAGTCTTGCATGTTTTTTTGGGTAACTTCCCAATCTTCAAGCGACACGTCAGTTCTATAATCCTTGGAAAATCTCAAGAGAGAATCCCAGTCTGAGATTTATACAATCAGTTTGATCTAGGATCTTGAGTATCTCGAAGGATCCTAATTATTCCGATCAAGATCCCGATCATTAGGATCCTAAAAAGGGGGTTAAGGATTAGGATGCTAAATTGCTACAATGTTAGTCGTCTGATCATGAACGTCAGGATTCTTTAGTTTTTTGGCATGATCTTCAACTGTCTGGATCATCAAATGGATTATCGGGATCCTAGGTTGGCTAGCATGTCTGCTTTAAAATTATCTTCTCTATGAATTTGGTTTAGGCTAAAAGTCTCAAATTTAATGTTAATGCATAAAAAAGCTTCCTTTAGGTGTAACGGAATGGGAATGATTTCCATTCTATCTCTATATTGTGGAATATGTTTTTCACGATATGTCGTTACATCGTAAGGCTTCATGCTAGGAGTTGGGAAGCGCTTTCGAACTTCAGTGTCGTCAATCGAGGGGATGGATCTTGAGATCATGTGACTAGTCGTGGATGCTTCCGGTATAGGTTGGACCACCCCTAATATGCTAGATGTGACATCCTCATTTTCAGGGCCAGAAAAGAACGGTTTTTTTATGCTTTATTTAAAAATCAAAGTATCCTTTTGAAGAAAAGTGTTGCGGAATTTGTTCTAAAAAAAACATGATAAATACATTATCAAAGCATTTCCAAAGAAATGTATTTTTATTCATTTTAAAATATTGGGATGTCATCATGAATACAGAAACATAAGCATAAATAGAACTTACACGCATTATCACTAGTGATTTATATCTCCTTAATCCCTCAGTGTAATGTAACCTCATATCAATACCTGTGATACAAATAAACTTAGTGGGTAAGGTTGGGAAACCTGGTGAGTACATAGTGTTTTCAACCAACAATAATATAATTATTATGTTTAATAATCAAACAATTAACCCAATTACCCATCCCCATTATCTTCTTGACTGTTAATGATTTACCCTAAGAATCAGCTATTCCTCGTTCATTCTTTCCTAAGGATTATCCTAAGGAATTGGCATAAAGTCCATTGTCGCCAGAGTTTACCTAACAGGCACTAAGTCCATAGTCACTAGGGTTTAGGCACTAAGTTTGCATAGTTTCCAGAGTTTATAAATCAGGCATTAAGTCCCTAGTCACTAGGATTTAGGCACTAAGTCTGCATAGTCGCCCGGGTTTATCTCATTTATTGACAATATTATTTTCGAGAGTCCACTTGCAATACATGTCAATGGGTTTTTAGAGTACACCGGGTGAACACATCGTTCACAACACCTACAGGTTGCGAGCCTGCTAGTGTCCCACTAGATTGTCTAGAATAGTCTATGGTTGTTATCCATACTTGTCACATCCCAAAACGGGAACGACAGAAATGTTATGGGGCGGAGGACGTCATGTGTAGTATCACAACAATTGTATCATAGCAAACATAGTAAACACAACCAAACATTGAATACATGTATGACTAAGGTTTATATTGTCTTAGTACATAGTTTTGTTCATATACAAAGTAAAATAAAAGGACGTGACTCTAACGCTCCGACTTCTCCAATCTCCTGGAAGTAGATGTCTACTAATTCCCTGAGAATACAAGCAGTTTGAAAGAATATCAGCATAAAGCTGGTGAGTTCATGAGCATTCAGTTTTGGTGGAAAATCTTTCTTTGATCCTTTTGAAAAGTATTCCTCAAGAAAATCCTATATTTTGTTATGAAAAGTGTGTTTGAAAACCCATACCTTCCATGACTCCTTAGTTCATACTAGTTATGTATAAACCAACATCGGGCAGACAGTTAATTGTGTGGATCTGCCGAAAACCCACAACCAAACAAGGAATAGGGAATGAGGAGGAAACCACACATTCCATAGTCTATCAGATATTCTTTATACCTAACCTGGATGCATAAACTAAGAAATCATGGAATTAATAATGAAAGTTTGTTAGTTACTTAGTAAACAATCTGTTTATAAAAAGTCGAGTTATCCCGGGAAAATCCTATATTTTCCTTAAAAACAGGCTATCCGTCTTAGAGGTAGAGATGCAAGTTTAGAAATCCTTGATTACTATCAGTGTATTTATGAAAGTAGTTTTATTACTCAAAATAAAACAATGAGAATAGAGTCTGTAAACCAAAGCTAGTTTATACTTATTTGCGAGTCGTATAACCATACTTGATATGACAGAGTGACCTTTATAACGTTCTTCAGGCGTTAAGTTAAATGACATTTGTTCACCACATGCATGCCTACCTAATTGTAGCTAGCGGTTCTGGTGTGGGACTGTCAGTCCCGAATAGATCTATTCACAAATCTCACGCTCTCCCTCCAGGAGACTCTGGTTATACTAAAAGGATTTGGTTTACAGACTCTATTCTCATTGTTTTATTTTGGTTATACTAAAAGGATTTATCCCTGTACACCTAAGGGTACGCTATTTAAGTAGAGCCTCACAATTCTATATAATCTAGTTCACTAGCGGGAAAATAGTATTAAACAGTATTTATCATTGAAAAAATGTACTTTATACTCTTAAGAAAATATATAACATAAACTAAATCTGCCATAGTTTATACATATTCATTCATGAAATTTGATTTGGTAGAAACTGCCTAGATGGTTATCCCAAACTATACCTATTATAGTTTATTAGATTTGATATGAAGATGCTTTGTAAAAACCTTTCTGAAAGCTATGGAGTTAGATTTCCAAATTAAAAGTTTCCCTTATGCTCAACATATTACAAAAAGGGATAAAATATTCAAATATGTTATTAAAAATGGAAATCATTAGCTGTATTAATACGTTTAACACTTAATAAAATACTTTGAGTTTGGCTTGTATTCCCCCTGAAAACATTAAAAAAAATACATAAAATGTAGGGGTATGAACTCACCTCGGGAGATTTGAATGAAAGATCGATACGGGATGCCGGATGTTCAAGTGAAGTGTTGAACACGATTTGATCCTAATTAACATGTAAGAACACATTAAGTAGTCAAATGAAGTTATTTCACCACTAGATGTGATGGAGAACCACTCTAGGGACTTGGAACTACATGCACTAAGTGTTAGGACCTTAAAGGATTGCATAAGGGGGTGTATGGCCAACTTATAGGTCTGTACGACCATGGGTGTGTGGCCTGATGGGTATGCGGTCGTACACTCATGATGGAAGGTGCCTTCGAGGTGTTTTCAAGCTCCATAATTGCTTCCATGAAGTGCTCTAGGTCCATACTAAGGTGTAGTACAAGTTTAGGGTCTTTAAAATGAGTTTGTGGTCCTAGGGTGTGTATGTGGTTTCACACAAGGAGTGTGCTGCCGCACAAGGGTGTGTGCAGCTGTACACAGGTGTGTGCAACCTTACACCCTAGACAAAGATGTCCAAAATGCCAATTCTAGGGTGTAGCAAGGCTAGTTTCATGTCTTACTCGAATATTGAAGTCTAACTCTCACCTTGGAGGGTCTTTTAGGAGTGTGCGGCCCACCTTATGAAGGTGTGCGGCCGCACTCCTTCAAAGAATGAAGAACATGATGATTCAAGGCTTAGATCAATAGGTCCTTCATGTATGATAAGCTAGGTGATGGAAAACTCACGTTTTTTAGGCCGTGGGAGGGTTTTCGGTTGAAGACTCTTGAGAGAAATGGTGTTTTGTGCAGACAAGGAGTGAAAGGAATGAAAGGAAAGGGTCTACCCTTTATATAAGAGTGAGTGTGCGGCCAGGAGGGTGTGTACGGCCGTACACACATGTGTGCGGCCGCACACTCATCCAAAAGGGGTGTATGGTCCCGTTTTGCTACTATACGCCTTGCTGACTCATTCCTAACCTCAACCTTGACTGTACCCATGCTTAGAATACTTAAATGGACCCTTAAACAGTGCTAGAAGTTAATAGCGTTGGCTTAACATTGATTGAATTGACTAGATGTACAATGAGAATGTTCTGGGTTGTCACATCATCCCCCTGTTAGAGGAAATTTCGTCTCGAAATTCAAGAATGAAGATGTAACTCGCGGACTTGGAATTGATGGGGGGTACCTTTGTTTCCTTGTATTTTTGTGCTCCGCAATGAATTCAAGTTCCCACTTGACATTGCAGCGTACCATCACTATAGGGATGTGACGTTACTCCGTTCAATTGAATTCTTGCTCCATGAATTTGAATAATTCCCCCCCCCCCCGCCCCCCATGAAATGTAGACTCTCGTCTAGCTCGATATCATCGAGGGGAACCACAAGTGTCTTATGTGACAGACACTTATTTTTGTTCGACACATGGGAGGCGGGATGAATGCTGCTGAGCGCTAGAGTTTGTACGCTACGGGACCGATATTTGCAAGGATCTCAGACAATCCAAAGTATCTCGAATTTAGCTTACTACGCTTTCCGAAGCTTATAAGGCCTTTCTAAGGTGATTTAAGGACTGGTAAAGTACCCAAACTACACCACATCATGATTTGGGGTTGCGAGGCTTTCGTGAGACGCGAGACTCATGATAAGCTTGAACCTCGAAGCGAGAGGTGTATTTTCATCGGCTACCCACAACAATCCTTTGGTTACCTCTTCTACAACCCTAGTGAAAATGTGGTCTTTGTAGCTAGGAGGGCGTTCTTTCAATAGAGAGAGAGTTCATAAGCCAAGGAAACAGTGGGAGGCAAGTTGACCTTGAAGAAATTCCAGAGTCAAGCGGTGAAGGAACTTCAAACCCTAGTACTCAACTTGAGGAGGAAACTCCTGTTGAGCCAATTGACAAGTCTTTACCTCTGAGGCGTTCCACAAGGGTTAGATACGCACATGCGCATTAGTATGGATTCCATATTACTGTGGAAGGTGATACACTTATCAGTGATGAAATACTGATAGGTCCGGGTGAACCTAACAGTTACGCGGAAGCCATGGCAGGCCCTGTGTCAGCCAACTAGAAAGAGGCAATGGACAACGAGATATAGTCCATGTATGACAATCAAGTTTGGAACTTGGTTGAGAATGTATCAGGTTGTAAGACTGTAGGGTGCAAATGGATCTTCAAGAAGAAGACCGACATGGATGGTAATGTACACACTTATAAGGCACGACTGATTGCAAAGGATTTCTCACAAACTCTGGGAGTTGATTATGATGAGACCTTTTCTCCAGTGGCCAAGATTAAGTCTATTAGGGTTATGTTAGCAATAGCCGCATTTCATGACTATGAAATATGGCAAATGGATGTTAAAACCGCTTTCCTTAATGGAAAGTTGGCTAAGGATGTTTACATGAGTCAGCCAGAGGGTTTAGTCAATACAGAGTACCCTAATAGAGTATGTAAGATTGAGAAATCCATTTATGGGTTAAAGCAAGCACCTCGCAGATGGAATCTATGCTTTGATGAGAAAGTCAAGGAATTTGGCTTTTCTAGGAGTGAAGATGAATCTTTTGTATATGTCAAGGCTAGTGGGAGTATAGTTAGATTTTTGGTATTGTATGTGGATGACATACTACTTATAGGAAATGACATCCCAACTCTGCAGGAAGTTAAGTCCTGGCTTGGGAAGTGTTTCTCTATGAAGGACCTGGGAGAAGTTGCCTATATTCTAATGATAAGGATCTTGAGCGACCGGAGTAAAAGACTAATTGGACTTAGTCATAGTACCTACTTGGATATGGTGCTGAAGAGATTCAACATGCAGGACTCCAAGAAAAGAGAGTTATCCATCCAGAGTAATGCTAGATTAAATAAGACACAAAGCCCTAGTACTGAGGCTGAGATAGCATAAATGAGTCGAATACCTTATGCTTCGACTGTAGGATCGATCATGTATGCGATGACGTGTACTCGACCTGATGTAGCCTTTGCCTTGAGCATGGTTAGCAGGTATCAGGGGAACCCTGGCAAGGCACACTGGGTTGCAGTAAAGAATATCCTCAAGTACCTACGGAGGACTAAGGACTGGGTCCTTACCCTCGTTAGGAGTGAAGACTTGAGAGTTATAGGGTATAGTGATGCTAGCTTTCAGACTGATAGGGATAATTTCCGCTCTCAGTCAGGCTGGGTCTTTACCCTAAACGGAGGAGCAATTTCTTGGAAGAGTTCCAAGAAAGAGACAGTGGCTGATTTAACTAGCGAATCAGAGTATATAGAAGCTAGCGAGGCAGCAAAGGAGGCGATATGGTTGAAGAAATTTTATGTGATAGTGAAAGTGTTGTTGCCTTAGCCAAGGAACCAAGGGATCATGGGAGATCCAGACACATCGACAGAAAATACCATTTCATCAGACATCGAATAGAAGAAGGACTCCTCGTGGCAAAGAGGGTATCATCGGATAAGAATCCAGCAGATCCCCTCACGAAGGGACTGATTCGGGTTAAGCATCTCCAACATGCTCAGAGCATAGGGCTGAAGGATGATATTAGATTTAGTAGTTAGATAACCTTGAAATTTGTAAAGTGTAATTAACATTAGATGATGAATAAAATGTTTTTTTATTTATGAGTAAAGTGTTGCTATCTCTTGTCGATCATTTACTATATTTCATTTGCATGTTTTGACTGGCAGAATAATTATGTTTGGTATATCGTATTATTCGAACCTCCATAGTCGGTCATATGTCGGAAGTAGGTATCAATAAAGACTGTCATGATTGGTTGCAGAGGTCTAAGGTGTTGGACATGGCTACAACAATCATGAGTGCTCATAAGTTCTGAGCACTAGACTCAACCCACACTCACTGGAATCACTTCATGGAATTTATCTCGAGTGATCGTGAGACGGTAATATCATATATGTCTTCAAAGCTAGAGATATGATTTATTACTTATGAGTTGGTTATGCATTGATTGTACGAAAACGCATTGGTAACTCGATGTTATAAAACGTGCTCTTGTGTATAATTCAATGAGTGGTAGAACAAACATATGAGTCGAAGTTTATCTGTTCCTTCTTGGATTAGAAGCTGATATCTGGGTGTGACATCCCCATTTTCACGGCCAGAAAAGACCAATTTTGTTTATGCTTTATAAAAATCAGAGTACTTCTTTTAATAAAAATGTTGCGGAATTTGTTCCCAGAAAAGCATGATAAATAGGTTATTAAAACATTTTCGAAGAAACGTATTTTATTCATTTCAAAACGTTTGGGATGTCATCGTTAATATAGAAACATAAGCATAAACAGAACTTACATTTACTAGTGATCTACATTTCTTTAAATCTCTCAGTTTAATGTGACTTCATATCAACACCTGTGATATAAATAAACTGAGTGGGTCAGGTTGGGAAACCTAGTGAGTACATAGGGTTTTCAACCCACAATAATATAATTATTCTGTTTAAACAATCAAACAATCAGCCCAATTACCCATACCCATTATCTTCTTTAATCTTAAGGATCTACCCTAAGAATTAGCTATTCCTCGTTCATTCATTCCTAAGGATCATCTTAAGGAATCGGCACAAAGTCCATCGTTGCCACGGTTTACACAACGGGCACTAAGTCTACATAGTCGCCAGGGTTTAGGCATCAAGTCTGCATGATCACCAAGGTTTAGGCATCAAGTCTGCATGATCACCAAGGTTTAGGCATCAAGTTTGCATGATCACCAAGGTTTAGGCATCAAGTCTGCATGATCACCAGGGTTTAGAGTACACCGGGTGAACACATCGTTCACAACACCTACAGGTTGCGAGCCTGCTAGTGTTCCACTGGACTGTCTAGATTAGCCCGTGGTTGTCATCCATACTCTGCTGAATGACGGGGCCATCATTTGGGAGAAAGGCTTCTCACATCGTCCACCTCTCATCCTCACCTCACGGTCTATTTCACCTCTCAACTCATCATCCAACTCATACTCCATCTACCCATGTTTTACCCCAACATTATCGTAGATATAAAATACATATACAGTTTAAATCATTTAAAACATGTATAAAATCTTTCATCAGCATAGACAACAAGTATTTAGACAATATGCACACATAGCACGTAATTTATAATAAAATACTTCATATCTATGTGTAAGATGAAAGGGACCATGCACTCACTTGATAGGTGGTGACTCAACACTTGGACAGCGCTTCGATACTCTCAAAACAATTTTCCTTCGATAAAACCTAGTATCAACACCACTAGGGTTTAGTCTAACAATTTTCCTTCGATAAAATCCTTCGATAAAACTAGCGTAGGCGTAGCTCACTTACAGCGGGTTTTTCGCAAAACCGGGTTTCACTGGAGCAGCGTTTCCCGAGCCGAAAGACCCTTTTTCTCGGGACTCTGGGAGCCTCCGGGCTTCCTTCGGGTGCTAGGGGGTTTACCTAGGCTTTAGGGAGGGTTTGGGAGGCTAGAGAGAGAAACTAGAGAGAGAAAGAATGTTGGAGAGGTGTGAAGAGAAGTGAATGCCCGACACCTCTATTTATAGGAGGCCTGACTGGTGGACTCGCCGAGTCTGAGTCATGACTCACCGAGTTGGTGCATGTGGCAACCTTCTGGTGGTGCCACGTGTCCAATTCTGGTGGTGCCACGTCACCCCTATCGCGTATTAGCCTTCAAACTTAGAAAAATCATAACTTTCACACACGATCTCCGTTTTCGACGTTCTTTATATCCACGCGTAGGTAAAATAAAGATCTACAACTTTCGTTTAGATTCCGTCAGCTAATTCTCGACCGATCTCAAATTTAACAGTAGGAGGCTTTCAGACTGTTAAATGACCGCGAAGAATTCATAACTCCTTCATACGGACTCCGTTTTCGTCTGTCTTTTTACCGTTGAGTTCCTATTAATGAGATCTTCAACTCTCATTTAGGTTGTGTAAGCCAAAAACCGCTCGAACTAAAATTCAAGTTTCGGGTCGTGCACTGCTAAGCCGAATCTTAGAAAAATCATAACTTCCTCATACGAAGTCAGATTTGGGCGTTCTTTTTATCGACGCTCTTAGTTTAACATATTCTACGACTTTCGTTTAGATTGCTAAGGATAAATCTCGCTCTATCATAAATTCACTATTTACGCTTCCCGGTGCCGTGCCAGTTTTACCGTAAACCTTCGACGGACCATAACTTCTTCGTTATAACTCGGATTTTGGCGTTCTTTATATGTACGGAAACCTTGTGACATATTCTACAACTTGGTTAAGATTATTTATTCTAAATAATCTTTTGTCAAAAAGTCATTTTCGACCCCTATTGCCTCTAATTTGACTAGCCCGGATCTACGGGCGTTACAATTATCTCCCCCTTAGGATGATTACGTCCCGGAATCATCAAGAAAACAGGGTCTTATAATGACTCCATACGTCATTTTTTCATCCTAGGTAATAATTATAACTTCTACATTCCTTCAAGTTTATCTCTTAAACCCATTGGTTGTAAGAGTATTCGATCGTGCACCTGCTCTCTCCCTCAGGCTAGACTCCCAATTATGACCTTCAAGTCACAATCTTGATCCTTACTGGATACGAACTTGAGATGATTTCTTTTATTACTACTATAGATTGATGTGTCATATTCTAATCACCTATCATCGTATGTTGTAACACTTAAACTTAGGTCTCTTAGAGTTAAATTCTAAAACAAGCTATGCCTTCCTTCATGTTCCAATGTGATATAATCACACTTTAACATTTGGCATTTCTAGCTACCAACTTCTTTAACAACGAGTGAGATATTTCTATTGATCGCTTTGATTTCAATCGTTTGGTTTAAGTCGGACGCTACATCAAACTTGGTTCTCTGAACCACACAACATACTCATCGGAGTCGGACTCAATTCGATATGACCACTAGGGTCGGAATATCAACAATGTTCTTAGTCATTACCCAAATGATGGTAACAACACACTCGAATAAAACGAAATCAATTACTAGCTTCTTGGTAACCTTGTGACTTTCCCTGATCCAAGTGTGAGTCCTGTGCTTCTGGTAGTATAGGCCTCTACTACCATTCACACCTACTCATACTCGTCCCAAGTATTGTCCCGCAGTTTCCCAAGTCACCATAAAAGAAAATCACATAGCATTTTAACACATCAGATAACAAAATGAAGGTTTTATTATTTCTTGAAACTATTACATAGGTGTCCAAGTTCACCCTAGACTATGCCTCTAATAGGCTACATCATACGACACTATGGCTACTGCATAACTTGATCTTCGAATATGAAGTGCTCATCATTGATTCCTTGCACAGTTTTCTGCTTCGTCGAGGATCATGTGGAATGCCATTGGCCTCGGTGGCGTTTATGGTCTTGCTGCTTTATTTTTCCCCGGGCAGTCCCAGGAAATATGCCCTTCCTTGTTACATCCATAACACACCTTCTTGTTGGACGCACACTTGCTGGCGTAATGCCCTGTCTTGCCACACTTGTAGCAAGTCACTTCCTCGCTACATTTCCCGAAGTGTTTCTTTTTACACTTCTCGCACCACTTGGTTTCACCTCCTCCTCCTTATTCAATCTTTGAGAATTTCTTTTCCTTGTTGGATTTTGATGATCCTTCATGTTTCCTTTTCTCGCCAACTTCAGCTCTCTCCAGACCTTTTTCCCTAATATGGGTCTCAACATTCATAGCTGCCCAAATGGCTCCTTTCAAAGTGGTTGCTTGCTTGACCATTGGTCCAAAGTCTGCTGGTAATCCATGGGCAAACTTATTGACCTTGGAGAGCTTAGTTGGAACTAGATAAGGAACAAGCTTCATTTTCTCTGTAAAACTTGCAGCATACTCGATGACACTCATCTTTCCCTTCTTTAGATTCTGAAACTCGTTGTTGATCTCTAAAAGATCCTGCTCAGAGTAGTACTGCATTTTTAACTGCACCAGAATATCCTCCCATGACATCTTGCTCGCTTCTCCTTTGGGCATCGAATCGGCTAGTAGCTTCCACCAGCTTAGTACTCCAGATTTCAACAAAGGAACCGCGAGAGCGGTCTTCTGCCTGTTGCTACACTCGCAACTCTCAAACATCGTCTCCATCTCGGAGATCCAGTTCATGACTTCCACCGGGGTCGGGCTTCCAGATAGACTCGGTGGTTTGGACGCCATGAAATCCTTGTATTTGCATCCATGTCCATCATTTCCTCCATCCTGGTGGTTTTGCCTAACTATCGGTGGGTTGGCTTGACCAACAGTCCCACTGTAGTTTCCCTCCTCAGTCTGCCCTTCGTTCAACTCGGGCTGTTCGATCTGTATGGTTGCTTCTTCTCGATTTTAGTGGAGCAAATGTCTGGTTTACTCAATTTGACGATCCAACATCGCCTGGATCATCGATTGCACTCCGGCCATTGTTATTGGCTCAGCAGCGGTTACCACAACCGGTATTTGCTCAATCACTGGGGGTTGGTTTCGATTCCCATTTGCATTCATGTTTCTGCTACGGGTCCTTGCCATCTTGATCTATACACCGAATAAGGTGAATCTAGACCTTTACTTAAGATTAACGTTTAAATCATCCTTATCACTCCTAAACGTTTATATGCTAGTTCTAATATCGTAGCTAAACGCTTAGAATCCTAAACACATAAGGTTTCCAGATCCGGTCGGCAACAGACCATAGATCCTAACAAATAACAGCATATCAGGCACAAGTATTTAGCACATAAAAGCATTATAGGCAAAAATCCTAAAATAATCTAGTGCTCACACCTCACAATCATCGCTTAGCATTCTAAGTTTAAGTCTAGAAATAAATCCATATTCCTAGTTCGCTTAAACTATTGCTCTGATACCAACTGTGACATCCCCATTTTCACGGCCAGAAAAGACCGATTTTGTTTATGGTTTATAAAAATCAGAGTACTTCTTTTAATAAAAATGTTGCGGAATTTGTTCCCAGAAAAACACGATAAATAGGTTATTAAAACATTTTCGAAGAAACGTATTTTATTCATTTCAAAACGTTTGGGATGTCATCGTTGATACAGAAACATAAGCATAAACAGAACTTACATTTACTAGTGATCTACGTTTCTTTAAATCTCTCAGTTTAATGTGACTTCATATCAACACCTGTGATATAAATAAACTGAGTGGGTCAGGTTGGGAAACCTAGTGAGTACATAGGGTTTTCAACCCACAATAATATAATTATTATGTTTAAACAATCAAACAATCAGCCCAATTACCCATACCCATTATCTTCTTTAATCTTAAGGATCTACCCTAAGAATTAGCTATTCCTCGTTCATTCATTCCTAAGGATCATCCTAAGGAATCAGCACAAAGTCCATCGTTGCCATGGTTTACACAACGGGCACTAAGTCTGCATAGTCGCCAGGGTTTAGGCATCAAGTCTGCATGATCACCAAGGTTTAGGCATCAAGTTTGCATGATCACCAAGGTTTAGGCATCAAGTTTGCATGATCACCAAGGTTTAGGCATCAAGTCTGCATGATCACCAGGGTTTAGAGTACACCGGGTGAACACATCGTTCACAACACCTACAGGTTGCGAGCCTGCTAGTGTTCCACTGGACTGTCTAGAATAGTCCGTGGTTGTCATCCATACTCTGCTGAATGACGGGGACATCATTTGGGAGAAAGGCTTCTCACATCGTCCACCTCTCATCCTCACCTCACGGTCTATTTCACCTCTCAACTCATCATCCAACTCATACTCCATCTACCCATGTTTTACCCCAACATTATTGTAGATATAAAATACATATACAGTTTAAATCATTTAAAACATGTATAAAATCTTTCATCAGCATAGACAACAAGTATTCAGACAATATGCACACATAGCACGCAATTTATAATAAAATACTTCATATCTATGTGTAAGATGAAAGGGACCATGCACTCACTTGATAGGTGGTGACTAAACACTCGGACAACGCTTCGATACTCTCAAAACAATTTTCCTTCGATAAAACCTAATATCAACACCACTAGGGTTTAGTCTACCGATATCCGCGACAAATTAATAGTCTGACTATTATTATTATTATATAAGCGTTAAATAACACTCAATATAACTCATAATAATAGCCCAAATAATTATTTTAAGGTCCTAATAATGTTACTATAATTAATTAGAAACTATATTAAAACTAGCGTAGGCGTAGCTCACTTACAGCGGGTTTTTCGCAAAACCGGGCTTCGCTGGAGCAGCATTTCGCAAGCCAAAAGAACCTTTTTCTCGGGATTCCGGGAGCCTCGGGGCTTCCTTCGGGTGCTAGGGGGTTTACCTAGGCTTTAGGGAGGGTTTGGGAGGCTAGAGAGAGAAAGAATGTTGGAGAGGTGTGAAGAGAAGTGAATGCCCGACACCTCTATTTATAGGAGGCCTGACTAGTGGACTCGCCGAGTCTGAGTCATGACTCGCCGAGTTGGTGCATGTGGCAACCTTCTGGTGGTGCCACGTGTCCAATTCTGGTGGTGCCACGTCACCCCCTATCGCGTATTAGCCTTCAAACATAGAAAAATCATAACTTTCGCATACAAGCTCTGTTTTCAACGTTCTTTATATCCACACGTAGGTAAAATCAAGATCTACAACTTTTGTTTAGACTCCGTCGGCTAATTCTCGACCGATCTCAAATTTAACAGTAGGAGGCGTTTAGACTATTAAATGACCGCGAAGAATTCATAACTCCTTCATACGGACTCCGTTTTTGTCTGTCTTTTTACCGTTGAGTTCCTATTAATGAGATCTTCAACTCTCATTTAGGTCGCGTAAGCCAAAAACCGATCGAACTAAAATTCGAGTTTCGGGTCGTGCACTGCTAAGCCGAATCTTAGATAAATCATAACTTCCTCATACGAAGTCAGATTTGGGCGTTCTTTTTATCGACGCTCTTAGTTTAACATATTCTACGACTTTTATTTAGATTGCTAAGGATAAATCTCGCTCTATCGTAAATTCACTATTTACGCTTCCCAGTGCCATGCCGGTTTTGCCGTAAAACTTCGACGGACCATAACTTCTTCGTTATAACTCGGATTTCGGCGTTCTTTATATGTACGGAAACCTTGTGACATATTATACAACTTGGTTAAGATTATTTATTATAAATAATCTTTTGTCAAAAAGTCATTTTCGACCCACCCCTATGGCCTCTAATTTGTCAAAAAGTCATTTTCAAAAGTCATTAAGATGCTTCGATCCGATCGAGGTGGTGAGTATCTTAGTTCACAGTTCCTCAACTATCTTAGGGAATGTGGGATTGTCTCACAGTTGACACCTCCCAGGACACCGCGGTTGAATGGTGTGGCTGAGAGGCATAATCGAACCTTGTTGGACATGGTTCGTTCCATGATGATTCGAGCTTCCTTACCAATCTCATTTTGGGGGTATGCATTAGAGACTGCCGCCCATATCCTTAATCTGGTCCCTACAAAGAAAGTTGCCAAAACTCCTCATGAGATGTGGACTGGTAAAGTACCCAAACTAGACCACATCAAGATTTGGGGTTGCAAGGATTTCGTGAGACGCGAGACTCATGATAAGCTCGAACCTCTAAGCGAGAGGTTTATTTTCATCGGCTACCCAAAACAATCCTTTGGTTACCTCTTCTACAGACCTAGTGAAAATGTGGTCTTTGTAGCTAGGAGGGTGTTCTTGAGAGAGAGAGAGAGAGAGAGAGAGAGAGAGAGAGAGTTCATAAGCCAAGGAAATAGTAGGAGGAAAGTTGACCTTGAAGAAATTCAAGAGTCAAGCGGTGAAGGAACATCAAACCCTAGCACTCAACTTGAAGAGGAAACTCTTGTTGAGCCAATTGACAAGTCTTTACCTCTGAGGCGTTCCACAAGGGTTAGGAATGCACCTGAGCATTACTATGGATTCCATATTACCGCAAAAGGTGATACACTTATCAGTGATGAGACACTAAAAGGTCTGGATGAATCCAACAGTTACGCGGAAGCCATGGCAGGCCCTGAGTCAGCCAAGTGGAAAGAGGCAATGGACAGCGAGATACAGTCCATGTATGACAATCAAGTTTGGAACTTGGTTGAGAATGTACCAGGTCATAAGACTGTAGGGTGAAAATGGATCTTCAAGAAAAATACTAACATGGATGGTAATGTACACACTTATAAGGCACGACTGGTTGCAAAGGGTTTCTCACAAACTCCGGTAGTTGATTATGATGAGACCTTTTCTCCAGTGGCCAATATTAAGTCTATTAGGGTTCTGTTAGCCATAGCCGCATTTCATGACTATGAAATATGGAAAATGGATGTTAAAGCAGCTTTCCTTAAAGGAAAGTTGGCTGAGGATGTTTACATGAGTCAGCTAGAGGGTTTTGTCAATATAGAGTACCCTTATAAAGTGTGTAAGCTTGAGAAATCCATTTATGGGTTAAAGCAAGCACCTCGCAGATCGAATCTTTGCTTTGATGAGAAAGTCAAGGAATTTGGCTTTTCTAGGAGTGAAGATGAATCTTGTTTATATGTCAAGGCTAGTGGGAGTATAGTTAGCTTTTTGGTATTGTATGTGGATGACATACTACTTATAGGAAATGACATCCCAACTTTGCAGGAAGTTAAGTCCTGGCTTGGGAAGTGTTTCTCTATGAAGGACCTGGGAGAAGCTACCTATATTCTAGGGATAAGGATCCTGTGAGACCGGAGTAAAAGACTAATTGGACTTAGTCAGAGTACCTACTTGGATAAGGTGTCGAAGAGATTCAGCATGCAGGACTCCAAGAAAGGAGAGTTACCCATCCAAAGTAACGCCAGATTGAGTAAGACACAAAGCCTTAGTACTGAGGCTGAGATAGCATAAAATGCAGACGAGTGCCCAACTCATCATGAAACCTCTTCCAAAACCTGGAAGTGAACCGCACATCTCGATCTGATATCACTAACATTGGCACCCCGTGCCGCACCACTATCTCCCTGATATAGATATCGGCCAACTTTTCGGCCGAGATACTCTCCTGAATCAGAATAAAATGGGTGCTCTTTGTCAACCGATCCACAATGACCCAAATCGAATCTACTCCTCGCGCTGTTCGTGGAAGCTTTGTGATAAAATCCATCGTAAGATCCTCCCATTTCCACAATGGGATATCCAACGGCTACATCTTGTCGTGTGGTCTCTGATGCTCGGCCTTGACCTTCCTGCATGTCAAACACCGCTCGACGTACCACGCCACTTCCCGCTTCATGCAGGGCCACCAATAGTCTAGGCGAAGATCCTGATACATCTTCGTCGCCCCTGGATGAATAGAGAACCGAGATTTGTGCACCTCCTCCATCAAGATCTGGCGCACGCCTCCGTCATACGGCACCCACACCCTACGGTGTAGTGTGAATAACCCTCGGCTATCATAATCGAAGGAGGTGACTTGACCCACTATACGCTCACTCTTTCGATGTTCCTCCTTCACAGCCTCCTGCTGAGCTTCCCGAATCTGTTCTAATAGGGGAGTCACTACAGTCGTCCTCATGCAAATATCCCTGATCGGCGCCGCCTTGCAGCTAAGCGCACCGGCCACCACATTGGGCTTTGCCGGGTGATAAAGGATCTCGCAATCATAATCCTTCACCATGTCCAGCCACCGGTGCTGCCTCATGTTCAGATTCGACTGATCCATGAGGTACCTCAAACTCTTGTGGTCCGTGAAAATGGTACATCGAACCTTGTAGAAGTAATGTCGCCATATCTTGAGGGTGAAGACCATCGCCCGCAACTCTAAATCATGCGTCAGGTAGTTCGCCTCATGAGGCTTCAGCTGCCTCGAGGCATAAGCAATGACATGACCCCTCTGCATCAATACCGTGCCTAAACGTGAGATGGACACATCACAATATACCACCAAATCCTCTACGCCCTCGGGCAGGGCTAAGATTGGCGCCTCGCACAATCTCTGTCTCAGAATCTCGAACACTGCCTGCTGCTCAGGCCCCTATCGAAAGACCACAGCCTTCCTAGTCAACCGTGTCAGGGGTACGACTATCTTATAGAAATCCTAAATGAATCTCCGATAGTATCCTGCTAATCCTAGGAAACTCCGAATCTCGGATGGAGACTTCGGAACCTCCCATCTCATCACGGCCTCCACCTTGGCCGGGTCTACTGAAATCCCGTTCTGGTTGACGAGGTGCCCAAGAAACTGCACCTCGCGCAACCAAAACTCACATTTGGAGAACTTGGCGAAAAAGCTCTCCCTCCTTAAGGTTTCCAAAACCTCTCTCAGATGCTCCTCATGCTCCTCCTGTGTCTTGGAATAAACCAAGATGTCATCAATGAAAACTATCACAGACCGATCCAGCATCGGTCTACACACGCGGTTCATGAGGTTCATGCACCCGGCAGGAGAATTGGTGAGCCCAAACGGCATCACCACAAACTCATAATGGCCATAACGCATCCAAAATGCGGTCTTTTGTATATCCTCCTCTTTAACCCTAATCTGATGATAGCCTGAACGCAAATCGATCTTGGAGAACCAAGATGCTCCCTGTAACTGATCAAAGAGGTCATCAATCCTCGGGAGTGGGTAACGGTTCTTCACCGTCACCTTATTCGGCTCCTGATAATCTATGCAAATCCGATGCGACCCGTACTTCTTCTTCACAAACAGGATCGGGGCTACCCAGGGTGAACTGCTTGGTCGAATAAATCCTTTGTCTAGCAGTTCCTACAGCCGCGTAGACAACTCCTGCATCTCGGGAGGAGCCAACCGATACGGTGCCTTGGCTATCGGAGCCGCACCAGGAACTAGGTCGATCTTGAACTCTACCTGACGCTCCGGAGGTATCCCAGAAAGCTCCTATGGGAACACATCAGTGTAGTCTCGCACCACTGGAACCTCGCTCACCGTCGCCTTACCCGACTCCTGGGTATCCAAAACATACGCGACATATCCCGCGCAACCCTACTGAAGGTAGCGCATAGCTCTCGTTGCTGATCATAATGTAGGTCCATGTCGCTCCTGAATGCCCTGAGGTGATCCTCCATCATCTCCAATATCCCTTCCTTGATCGACCCGAAGATAATGGGGGTCGACTCAAGGATGCCTCTGGTGATCTCTGATGCGATGAACTCACGCAGCCCCTCATTTACTGGCTCGGAACCTGATCCCGAACCCGATCCCTCTCCTGTACCGCCAACTGCTAGCCTCGGACGTAGTACCACCATTCTGAAATACAAAAGAAATAACAACTATTAGTGATACTGATACCTCTGGAGGGATCACACCTACTACAAGTTCCCTGGTCTTATCTTGTCCTTCCTCGGTTTGGGTACGGATCCTCTGCTTTCAGTAGTACGGGTCGGTACTACCTTCCACATCTATCCGTACCTTCTCCAAAGACTGCATTGACTCTACCAGGTCCTTTCCACTACCGCTGATCACTGCTACTCTTATCCTAGGCTTTCCCTAGGAAACCTCTGACTCCACCCAACCCAGTCCTCAGCTATTTAAGGTCTCTTTATGATGCCAATTAGCTATTACCTGAATACAATCACATGCGATGAGGCTCGGATAATCCTTCGAGTAAGGGACTCATCCCTACAACGGTTAGGACTTAAACAAGAGCTACGCAATAGGGTCAATTCCAAACCTATAAGATTATTCAACCCTGATCACATGTGACTTTAACGTATTCATCTAACAGCTAACTCCCATCACTCAAAGCCCACATAGCACAAAGCAAACACCATTTGGACAAAAGGAAACAATCTTAAGCAACTCTATCCTCGTAGAGAAAAACTAAACTAGCATACAATGATAAACTCGTACTATCAGGCATAACCTAAACAGGCTACCCTACTGCTGTCTACTCAATTCTAGCTTGCAACTTTTCATATACAGAAATACATATAGTAGGCACATAAGGCATCACTCATAGATCCATAGTCCTATTCTAGCATGTTGTTCTACAGGAACTCATAAACATATATAAACTTCTATGGGTACATTGGAGAATACTTACTTGAGCTCGGCCGGTCGTGCACATCACACACTTCGTTCCTTCTTAAAACTCTTTACTTAGCTTTTCAGAAAATATTTTCTTCTTTAAAATCTTTTAATCCCTTGATTTGAGTTCAGACACCCCGAAGGCGTGTCCGAATCCCTCAAACGAGGGCTCTGATACCAACTTGTAACATCCCAAAAATACGAGCCAAAACTTTCATTTTTGAACACATATACTGAGCAAAACATTAGCAGTAAAACATACACCAACCACATCATTTCATAAAAGTGTGCGTGTCTGGAAAACAATTTATAAAAAAAAAAAGCATAGCAACGTCAGAGTACATTCCCCAGGAAGATCTCTTGGTGCGGAATACAAGCGTGTGTGTGATGGGTCGCTACCGCGCCATCTATTTCCCCTTCGAAGAAGAGGTACGTGAAACCAAAACTGAAAACTGTAAGCACGAAGCTTAGTGAGTTCCCCCATCATACCGCATACCATACAATCGCATATCATACATATTGCCAAGCATTTCTGGGCTGCCCGACCTACCTGGTACGGCCATTCTGGGGTGCCGACCTACCCGTGTAAAGCTATTCTGGGGTGCTGACTACCCATGTCAAGCCATTTTGGGGTGCTGACTACCCTTCAGTCCTGACGACCGAACCTCGAGGACTGTTTCACCCTCTACTGCTTCTATACCATAACACAAGCATAATATCAGACATATCAGGGGTGCCTGAACTACCCTTCGGTCCTAACAACCGAACTCGGGGACTGGTCCCCTCTTACTACCTCTATCGCATATAACATAACAAGCCAGCATGCAAACATATCATCACATAATGTCAGATGTATCTGGGGTGTCTGACTACCCTTCGGTCCTAACAACCAAACTCTACTACTATCACATACAACATATCATGCTAGCATATAACATATCAGGTAGTAGCAAACCTAGATGATATCACAAACACAATCATCTATCATACATCTCCTACTGGTGGGCCGGCATTGTGGCCTTAGACCCACCGCTACTGGAAGGTAACTCACCTCGTAGTAGCTGCTGATCTGTGTGGGAATGGTCTGTCTATCTGCTGCTGCTCCGGAAGCTCTCCGGCTACAATTCCCACCAAACACTTAGTCAAATACTACTAACCGACCTCAGGGTAAACTGACCATTTACCCTTAACCAAACAATGAGTTAAAGTCAAAGTCATCTCCCAGTTGACCCGACTCGCTGAGTTGGCCTGTCAACTCGCCGAGTCCCTATCCCTTTGTCTGACCACTATCCGGTCTCCACTCGTCGAGTTTGGCATTGACTCGATGAGTTTTCCTTCTAAGCTAAAGGCCAATAGTCCTTCATCCTACTCACCGAGTTGTATGAACAACTCGCCGAGTTCTTCTTCATCCGATGAACACTCAATGCTGAGACTCGCCGAGCTGTATGAGCAACTCGTCGAGTTTGTTCTTGAGGCAAGAAGATTTCCATGAACTCGCCGAGTCATGGCATTGACTCGCCGAGTTACTACATGAATGAGTCTGGCTTCCAATCCACTGAGTCACACCCTATGACTCACTACTCCAACCCGCAAACACGAAAGGGGGAAAACTCGGGGACTCGCGACTCGACTCGCCGATTCGGCCACATGCAATTACTATACACTCGATTTTTCTGGAATCCAGCTCATGCCATTCATAGATCTAGGTTTCTAGGGCATGAATTACACGTAAAGTTTCCAACTTTTCGTGTAAATAATCACCAATGAAGGTTTTAGGGCTCAAAATGCACCAAAAGAGTAGATCTAGAGCTTTCATGCAATATGACTCCATAAAGGCAGTAGATCCAAGCTCCAGGGACTCAATCATGCCCAGATCTAGAGGCTAACAACTTATTACAACCCACGATGCACAAACAAGCTTGCGGAATGGCTCAAGAAGGACTTTCATGTAGCTAATAGAGACTACAAGCATGAAAACAGAGGGGAAACGAGTTATACCTCAAAGAAAACGCTGAGATGACAAAAAGATGCCTGGCCTCCTTCTCCTCTTCTTGATCTACTCTTCTTTCTCCTCAAAATCTTCAAGAACACACCAAAACACTTCAATCTCACAAGGAATAGGGGTATAAACGATGTTGGGAGCTATTAGGGTGAAGGGGGCGAGCTTAGGGGTAGATAAGAGGGTTTAAATAGGGTGCAAACCCTTGAAATTTAGGGTTTCATCAAACAGCGGGGACTCGCCGAGTCCAGAGTATGGACTCGCCGAGTCACCAACTTAAACGCGTTCCGGATCGCATCTCTACTCGGCGAGTTGGACCTACGACTCGCCGAGTCCAAGGCTAAAAATGAAAAAAACTAAGATAAATTTTTACGTACCAGGAACCAGGTGCTACAAATCTCCCCCACTTATTCTAGACTTCGTCCTCGAAGTCTGGCGCTCGAACCTGAAAACAGGTCGGGGTAATGCTCCATCATTTCTCCCACCGGCTCCCAAGTCCATTCCGAACCCTTGCGGTGCTGCCATTGCACCTTCACTAATTCCACCATCTTGTTCCTTAGATCCTTCGACTTCCGGTCGAGGATTGCGACTGGACGCTCAATGTAATTCAGGCTATCATCAACCTGTATATCCTCTAACAGCACCACCACTAAATGATCCACGAGGCACTTCCGCAGTAGGGAGACGTGGAAGGTGCTGTGGTTCTGACTGAGCTCGGCTAGCAGATCCAGCCTATATGCCACCTTGCCCACCCGGGCTACAACCCTGAACGGACCAATGAATCCCGGGCCCAACTTGCCCCGCTTCCTGAATCGAATGATGCCTTTCCAAGGCGACACCTTCAGGAGAACCATATCCCCGACCTAGAACTCCAGGTCTGATCGACGCTTGTCAGCGTAACTTTTCTGCCGACTCTGTGTGGTCTGAAGCTTGCTTCGAACCTGCTGGATCATCTCGGTCGTCTTGAGCACCACCTCAGTGCTCCCCATGACCCTCTGGCCAACTTCACCCCAACATATCAGCGTCATACACCTCCGTCCGTACAACATCTCGAATGGGGGACGGTGAACATTCACGTGGTAGCTGTTGTTGTACGAGAACTCAGTCAAGAAAAGATAGGTATCCCAACTACCACCGAAATCTAACATGCATGCCCGCAACATATCCTCCAAATTCTAGATGGTCCGCTCATTCTGAGCATTCGTCTGCGGGTGAAAGGCGGTGCTAAAATGCAGACGAGTGCCCAACTCGTCATGAAACGTCTTCCAAAACCTGGAAGTGAACCGCACATCTCAGTCTGATATCACTGACACTGGCACCCCGTGTCGCGCCACTATCTACCTGATATAGATATTGGCCAACTTTTCGGCCGGCATACTAACTTGAATCGGAATAAAATAGGCGCTCTTGGTCAACCGATCCACGATGACCCAAATCGAATCTACTCCACGCGTCGTTCGTGGAAGCTTTGTGATAAAATCCATCGTAAGATCCTCCCATTTCCACAACGGGATATCCAATGGCTGCATCTTGCCATGCGGTCTCTGATGCTCGGCCTTGACCTTCTTATAGGTCAAAAACCGCTCGACGTACCATGCCACATCCCAATTCATGCAGGGCCACCAATAGTCTAGGCGAAGATCCCGATACATCTTCGTCGCCCCTGGATGAATAGAAAATCGGGATTTGTGCGCCTCCTCCATCAAGATCTGGCGCACGCCTCCGTCATACGACACCCACACCCTACGTTGTAGTGTGAATAACCCTCGGCTATCATAATCGAAGGAGGTGACTTGACCCACTTTACGCTCACTCTTTCGATGTTCCTCCTTCACAGCCTCCTGCTGAGCTTCCCGAATATGTTCTAACAGGGGAGTCACTACAGTCGTCCTCATGCAAATATCCCAGATCGACGCCGCCTTGCAGCTAAGCGCACCGGCCACCACATTGGCCTTCGCCGGGTGATAAAGGATCTCGCAATCATAATCCTTCACCATGTCCAGCCACCGGCGCTACCTCATGTTCAGATTCGGCTGATCCATGAGGTACCTCAAACTCTTGTGGTCCGTGAAAATGGTACATCGAACCCCGTAGAGGTAATGCCGCCATATCTTGAGGGTGAAGACCACCGCCCCCAACTCTAAATCATGCGTCGGGTAGTTCGCCTCGTGATCCTTCAGCTGCCTCGAGGCATAAGCAATGACATGACCCCTCTGCATTAATACCGCGCCTAAACGTGAGATGGATGCATCACAATATACCACCAAATCCTCTACGCCCTCGGGCAGGGCTAAGATTGGCGCCTCGCACAATCTCTGTCTCAGAATCTCAAACACTGCCTGCTGCTCAGGCCCCCATCGAAAGACCACGGCCTTCCTAGTCAATCGTGTCAGGGGTACGACTATCTTAGAGAAATCCTGAATGAATCTCCGATAGTATCCTGCTAATCCTAGGAAACTCCGAATCTCGGATGGAGACTTCGGAACCTCCCATCTCATCACGGCCTCCACCTTGGCCGGATCTACTGAAATCCCGTTCTGGTTGACGAGGTGCCCAAGAAACTGCACCTCGCGCAACCAAAACTCACATTTGGAGAACTTGGCGTATAAGCTCTCCCTCCTTAAGGTTTCCAAAACCTCTCTCAGATGCTCCTCGTGCTCCTCTTGTGTCTTGGAATAAACCAAGATGTCATCAATGAAAACTATCATAGACCAATCCAGCATCGGTCTACACACGCGGTTCATGAGGTCCATGAACGCGGCAGGAGCATTGGTGAGCCCAAACGGCATCAACACGAACTCATAATGGCCATAACGCGTCCAAAACGCGGTCTTCTGTATATCGTCCTCTTTAACCCTCATCTGATGATAGCCTGAATGCAAATCGATCTTGGAGAACCAAGATGCTCCCTGCAACTGATCAAAGAGGTCATCAATCCTCGGGAGTGGGTAAGGTTCTTCACCGTCACCTTATTCAGCTCCCGGTAAT
Source organism: Lactuca saligna (assembly GCF_052625555.1). Taxonomy (NCBI): domain Eukaryota; kingdom Viridiplantae; phylum Streptophyta; class Magnoliopsida; order Asterales; family Asteraceae; genus Lactuca; species Lactuca saligna. The sequence goes on along the minus strand of NC_136425.1, from coordinate 27,792,695 downwards.
CTATGCACATCCGATGCGACCTGTCCTTCTTCTTCACAAACAGGATCGGGGCTCCCCAGGGTGAACTGCTTGGTCGAATAAATCCCTTGTCTAGCAACTCCTGCAGCTACGTAGACAACTCCCGCATCTCGGGAGGAGCCAACCGATACGGTGCCTTGGCTATCGGAGCCGCACCAGGAACTAGGTCGATCTTGAACTCTACTTGACGCTCCGGAGGTATCCCAGAAAGCTCCTATGGGAACACATCAGTGTAGTCTCTCACCATTGGAACCTCGCTCACCGTCGCCTTACCCGACTCCTGGGTATCCAAAACATATGCGACATATCCCGCGCAACCCTACTGAAGGTAGCGCCTAGCTCTCGCTGCTGATCATAATGTAGGTCCATGTTGCGGCCCCTCGCTGTGGATCACCAAATCTCCCCCACTTGGGGTTCTGATTCGCACTAACTGCTGTGCGTAATCTATCACCGCCCCATTAGGGCTCAACCAATCCATGCCTATAATCACCTTGTTCCCCCGCAAAGGGATAGGAACCAAATCCACCAAATAGCGCTCCTCAAATAACCTTAAGACACAATCCCTGAATACTACGGACGCTCGCACCGATCGATCATCGGCAATCTCTACCTCTAAAGGGAAATCCAACATGTCCGAAGACTCAGTAAACCTCTTGCTAAGCGCAAGGGAAACAAATGATCGGGTGGTACCCGATTCAAACAACACCTGAACAGGAATACCGTTCACAAGGAACGATCCTACACTGAGCACATATCAATATTATAACATCACAAAAAAATAAAGTAAAGGGAAAGAATCATACCCATCACCACATCGGGTGCAGCGCGTGCCTCCTCGGTAGTCAGCTGAAATGTCCGGCTCCTCACCACTGGAGCCTCTGCCGGCCATCAGTGATCTGCAGGGTCGTTGGAGCTGGCGCCTTCACTAGTGCGGGTGTTGCCAACTGAGGGCAATTGGCCTTCTTGTGGCCCCTCTGGTTGCAGTGGAAACATAACAACTCAGACGTTTGTATCACAGGTACAGGTGCAGTACAATCACTGCTGAAATGCCCCGACTTGCCGCACTTATAGCAGCCCGACGATCCCAGTCTACATGCCCCCTCATGAAACCTGCCGCATTTCCTGCAGCGGCTCGGTCCTGACTGGCCTTTCGGCCTACCATCTGATCCCTTGGGCTTCTTCCCCGAATCTCCTCCTGTCTGTCCCTCTTCTGTCTTCCTCTTCCGGACGTGCTCCAAATCTATCTCTCTCTCCCTCACCCTGGCAATCATAGAGTCCAAGGTAGGGCAAACTGAAAAACTGACATGCTCTCGAATATCAGCTCGGAGCATGTCATTGTAGCGGGTCCTCCTCATGTCCTCATCACCAGCATACTGGGGCACTAATAATGCCCTCTCCCGGAACATGGCGGTGATCTCCGCCACAGTCTCCGTTGTCTGCCTCATATCGAAGAACTCCCTGGCCAGCTGTTGAAGCTCGACAGCCGGCGCCAACTCTGTCCTGAACCTGGTCGCAAAGTCCGACCAGGTCATAGCCTCAACAGCCGAGGTTCCCAACGAGTCGCTCACGGACTCCCACCAATCCCTAGCTCGATCTCGTAAACACCCTGCCGCAAACCTCACCTTCGACCCCTTAGGGCAGAAGCTAAACGTCTGTGCAGACTCAATGTCTGCAATCCATCGCCTGGCAGCTATGGGGTCCTTCGCCTCGTGAAAATCCGATGCACCACTGCTCCTGAAGTCCTTGAAGGACAGTGTGCGGGATCCTGACTGGCCAGATGCCATGTCGCTCCTGAATTCCCTGAGGCGATCCTCCATCATCTCCAATATCCCTTCCTTGATCGACCCGAAGATAATGGGGGTCGACTCAAGGATGCCTCTGGTGATCTCTGATGCGATGAACTCACGCAGCCCCTCATTTACTGGCTCAGAACCTGATCCCGAACCCGATCCCTCTCCTGTACCGCCAACTGCTAGCCTCGGACGTAGTACTACCATTCTGAAATACAAAAGAAATAACAACTATTAGTGATACTGATACCTCTGGAGGGATCACACCTACTACAAGTTCCCTGGTCTTATCTTGGCCTTCCTCGGTTTGGGTACGGATCCTCTGCTTTCAGTAGTACGGGTCGGTACTACCTTCCACATCTATCCGTACCTTCTCCAAACACTACCTTGGCTCTACCAGGTCCCTTCCACTACCGCTGATCACTGCTACTCTTATCCTAGGCTTTCCCTAGGAAACCTCTGACTCCACCCCAACCCAATCCTTAGCTGTTGAAGGTCTCTTTAAGATGCCAATTAGCTATTACCTGAATACAATCACATGCTATGAGGCTCAGAATATCCTTCGAGTAACGGACTCATCCTTACAATGGTTAGGACTCAAACAAGAGCTACGCAATAGGGTCAATTCCAACACTCTGAGATTATTCAACCCTGATCACATGTGACTTTAACGTATTCACCTAACAGCTAACTCCCATCACTCAAAGCTCAAATAGCACAAAGAAAACACCATTTGGACAAAAGGAAACAATCTTAAGCAACTCTATCCTCGTAGAGAAAAACTAAACTAGCATACAATGATAAACTCGTACTATCAGGCATAACCTAAACAGGCTACCCTACTGCTGTCTACTCAATTCTAGCTTGCAACTTTTCATATACAAAAGTACATATATCAGGCACATATGGCATCACTCCTAGATCCTTAGTCCTATTCTAGCATGCTGTTCTACAGGAAATGATAAACATATATAAACTTGTATGGGTATATTGGAGAATACTTACTTGAGCTCGGCCGGTCGCGCACATCACACACTTCGTTCCTTCTTAAAACTCTTTACTTAGCTTTTCAGAAAATATTTTCTTCTTTAAAATCTTTTAATCCCTTGATTTGAGTTCAGACACCCTGAAGGCGTGTCCGAATCCCTCAAACAAGGGCTCTGATACCAACTTGTAACATCCCAAAAATACGAGCCAAAACTTTCATTTTTGAACACATATACTGAGCAAAACATTAGTAGTAAAACATACACCAACCACATCATTTCATAAAAGTGTGCGTGTTTGGAAAACAATTTATAAAAAAAAGCATAGCAACGTCAGAGTACAATCCCCAGGAAGATCTCATGGTGCGGAATACAAGCGTGTGTGTGATGGGTCGCTACCGCGCCAGCTCTTTCCCCTTCAAAGAAGAGGTACGTGAAACCAAAACTAAAAACTGTAAGCATGAAGCTTAGTGAGTTCCCCCATCATACCGCATACCATACAATCGCTTATCATAAATATTGCCAGGCATTTCTGGGCTGCCCGACCTACCCGGTACGGCCATTCTGGGTTGCCGGCCTATCCTTGTCAAGCCATTCTGGGGTGCTGATAACCCATGTCAAGCCATTCTGGGGTGCTGACTACCCTTTGGTCCTGACGACCGAACCTCGGGGACTGTTTCACCCCCTAGTGCTTCTATAACATAACACAAACATAATATCAGACATATCCGGGGTGCCTGAACTACCCTTCGGTCCTAACAACCGAACTCGGGGACTGGTCCCCTCTTACTACCTCTATCGCATATAACATAACAAGCCAGCATGAAAACATATCATCACATAATGTCAGACGTATCTGGGGTGTCTGACTACCCTTCGGTCCTAACAACCAAACTCTACTACTATCACATACAACATATCATGCTAGCATATAACATATCAGGTAGTAGCAAACCTAGATGATATCACAAAGACAATCATCTATCATATATCTCCTACTGGTGGGCCGACATTGTGGCCTTACATACAACAACATATTAAATCTAATAAATTAAGTATACTATGTTAAAAGTTAAAAACATAACTTTATAAGTAAAAGTAAAGATATTATTTTAATATTAAATTTTAGTTTATTTATGATTACACTTTAGGTTTGATATTTATTTAACCTTATTAACCATATTATAATTATTATTAAAAATACACTACAATTTATCACTTTTAACTATTTACAAAATATTATTTGGGTTGTTTAAGTTAAACTAAAATTTATATTTAAGTTTGTCCCATAATGTTATATTTAAGTTTATAATTAAAATTTTTTATACAATTTGTTCAAAAGTTGTACTTTTAAAATGATAACGGTTTACATCCAACAATATATTAAAACTAATAAATTAAATATAATATATAAAAAGTTAAAAAAAAAAAACATAGTTTTATAAGGAGAAGTAAATATATTCTTTTAATATTGGAATTTAGTTTATATATGATTATACTTTAGGTTTGATATTTATTTAATCTTATTAACTAACTTATAATCATTATTAGAAAGAAATTGAAAAGTCATGTGAGTTTCAAATGAATATGGTGAAAGAAAACATGCATGAGAGTTTCAAATGAATGTGGTGAAAGAAAAAAATGCTTCATTTATAATATAGTATAACTAGGTGAACCCCCACGCGTTGCGCGAGAATACAATTATCTAGTTAAAATAATAACTTTTACCAAATTATTTTTTAATATTTCTACTTTGAAACAAAATGTAAGTAGCGAAGCAAACATATAGTTAACATATTAGTTTTATTAAATAATATAGTTTTAATTTTTAAGTCATTGTGATATATACAATTATTTGATAATTTTATAAACCGTTTAAAATTGTGTAAATTATATACCAAACGTATGATAATCTATATATAACGGGTAGCAAAATGTATGAACAAAAATATGAACTACAACTTTTAGTAACATAAAAATACAAAACATTTATTATAACATATATACACACACACACACACAACGAATAATAAAAAAATATAATACAAATTTTAATAACATAAAAACACTAAAACATCTATTATAATATATATATTAACTCTTCATACTTAACTCACAAATATCTTTAAATACGTTAATGTTTTTAATGAGTAAAACTCTACAACCTTATAAAAAAAGGAAAATAAAAAGTTATTAGTGATTACTAATTAATAATCATAAGTTAAAAACTCTTTATTTGTAACTAAGAAATATACATAAATTAGAAAAATATAGAGTTAGACTTGCATGGATAATATGACATATTCATAATTTTTATAATTTGATTTTATTATTTATATTTATTATTCATTAACTTTAAAACCACTTATTATTATTAATAAGTGAAAGAAACTTTTAAAAAGCACTTATTATTATAATTAAAATGTTAAACATATAATAAAATATAAAGTGATTAGATCATTTGCATTTTAAAAGAAACTTAATTGGATAAAATGGATAATATGACATATCCATGATTTTTAGTTAATTATTTCTTTGAAGCAACACGAACATACAAACATGTATACGATAGTTAATTAAATATTATATATATCACCTTTCATAATATATGATCGATAACATGAATCTAATATAATTTACATTAAAATTTAAACCAAATATACAATGATATTCTTAAAAGAATATTTAAACAAAAAAATATAAAAAAGAATTAATATATAACAAACATACTAATTAAAAACTTCAACATAATAATGACTTGAAAAATGGTCCAAAACCCTCAAACAAAAACAAAAACTTTTAAACTTGTTTTCTTTGTGAATTTTGTATGTGATTTGTATTTGTGTCTCTATTCAAAGAGATTAACCTTTTTATAGTAGACTAACCATTAATTGTTTATTAATCATATTATATAAGTTATAAAACCTTTGAATTGTTAATCATTATTAAGAGACTTTTGAGTGATATTCATTAAAATAAGATGTTTTAAATACATGAGGTGTTTACGAATTTTTGTGGAGGTTTCAAATGCATGAAATTCAAGGAAAAATACATCCTTTATAAGTATAATATGAAACTTATTATTATTAATAAGTGAAAGAACCTTTTAAAAAGCACTTATAATTATAATTAAAATGTTAAATATATATTAAACTATAAAGTGATAAGATAAACCATTTGCATTTTTAAAGAGACTTACTTGGATAATATGGATAATATGACACATCCATGATTTTTAGTTAATTATTCATTTGAAGCAACACAAACATACAAACATATATACAATAGTTAATTAAATAATATATATATCACCTTTCATAATATATGATCGACAACATGAATCTAATCTTGTTTACATTAAAATTTAAAGCACAACATACAATGATATTGTTAAAAGAATACTTAAACCAAGAAAATATAAAAAAGAATTAGTATTTAACAAAATTACAAATTAAAAACTTCAACATAATAACATGATTCAAAAAATGATCCAAAGCCCTCCAACCAACACAAAAACCTTTAAACATGTTTTCTTTGTGAATGTTGTATGTGATTTGTATTTATATGTCTACTCAAAGAGATTGGGCTTTTTATAGTAGACTAACCATTAATTGTTTATGAAACATATTATGTAAGTTATAAAACTTTAGAATTGTTAATCATTATTAAGAGATTTTTGAGTGGTATTCATTAAAAAAAAAGGTTTCAAATGCATGAGGTGTTAGCAAATTTTTGCGGGGGTTTCAAATGCATGAGGTTCAAGGAAAAATGCATCATTTATAACTATAGTATGAGATATATATATATATATATATATATAGAGAGAGAGAGAGAGAGAATTCGCCATTGTCAAACAACTCCCAATCATCATCATTTAGAAACAACTTCCAAGCATCACTGCTATGTTTCTTTTCTCCAATAGGAAATACATTCAATCTCTCTAGGAGACTTGGGTGATTGAGCTCACCTTGAAGTTGAAGTCTTGTAACTCCAAGATCTTCGCTAGAGATTCCTACTGCACTACTTCTGAAAGATGAAGATGGAGAGGCTAAGATTGGTGATGTCTAATAAGAATATAGTGATATATTTTTTTTAATTTTTGTTTATGTTAACAATATTCACTGAATTTAAGGTGAGAAGAGTTCAGAAGAAAAAATGAAGGTAAAGAGACAATGTTTTAGTACATTAAGCCAAGTTTTTTTGACATAACCATTTTAGTCAAAAAAAAAAAGAAAAAAAAAGAAAGAAATAGCCATGTATATATGAGAAGCTTCTTAAGGGCTTAACCCATTAACCTTGTTCTGTCAACAAGAAATAGCATGTTAATTCGGTAAGCTATGTATATGTGTTTCGAATTAATGCAGAAAACAGAGAATAAGCTGGGGAAAGAAAACAGAATGAAAAATTAGTTTCTTAAAACCTTATTAATTTCCATATTCATTAACACACCATAATGAAATTTTAAAGAAATCAAAAAAAGTTATCAATACCCTCACAATTTCATCGTAACTTACTATTTCCTATTTGGTTTATAAATGCATTAAATAAATTGAAATATATTTTTTAATATGTTTACAAGGGCAATATGGTCTTTCAATGAAAAATTAAGAATGAAATTCAGTTCATACCAGACACCCTAGGAAAGATAAACTATCTCAAAAATGGATTTAAAGGAATCTCCCGTAATTCAATTCCATTGACACACCACAAAATGGAATTTGAGATTCCATAAACCAAACACACCAAGGATGTCTGAACACAACAGTTGATCGGAAAAACAGAAAAGAAACAAGGCCTAATATAGAGACGAATGAAAAACAAAAACAATCATATGACTTTTCAAACGCATCTGCTTGTTTTTTTTTTTTTTTTTTTTTTGCTGCAAAAAATCAATACCTTGCGAAACTGAATTCATTACCGATAAGGGGGGTTGAATATAATGGTTCATGTTTCCATAATTTCTCCAAAAAACTGCTCATTTTGGGAAAAATATGTGAGCTGGTGGATTTTTTTTAAAGAATCGTTGTTATAAATTCCCAAAAAGCTGCTCATCTTTAGGGATTTGGAGAAATTATGGATACATGAACCATTATATACAACCCCCTTTATCGAAACTGAAATTCTAGGTAAAGTTGTAAATATAACTCAAATTAAATCGCTATAAATGCTAAAAAAATGCATGTTGAATCTATAAATTAACAACTAATAAAAAATAAAAAAAAGATTTCCAAAAGTAAACACTAACTAGGTTTTCCAAAAACAATTTGGGCTAAAGCTGGAACATGGACCGTTGATGGTAAAGTCTCGGCTTGAATTGGACCGGATCCATTGACCAAAGGTGCTCCTCCTACTCCAAGAGCCAAGCCCCAGGAACAACACTGCAAAGGGTAATATCGTCAATTTTTGTGTACTATAAAATTAATATTATATTATGAAATGTAACCAACTTACCTTGATGCAATACCACTTTGATTAAGCTTTTATTGCCAAAAGCATCAACCTTCATATCGTGCACATTTAAAGCATATACAAAATCTGAATGAGACTAAATGACCATTTTACCCTTACATAATTTAATTATTTATTTATTTTTTATGAATTTTAACATAAATAACATCAGAGCTTGGAGGAAAAAAGAGGAAGGCTCTCAGTCCCCATCCACCATCAGTGGCAGTGGCAGTGGCAGATCTATAACATTATTATAGTAATAATAGGATTAAATCATTAATAATAATAGTCTGTATAACCAAATACACCAAGAATGTAATGTGTGCATATAAATTCATTATTGCAGTATATGCTGATACCAAGTTTGATACATGGGCAGTTGCATGATATGCTAAAAAAAAACCCAAAGTTTTTATTGATATTAAAGACACCATCATAAATGACATGAAATTAAGTCACGTGACTGGTGTACATTATAGTTTTATAAGTAACTTTATTTGAATGAGAGAGCATATGTTCAAGCACATGGCTTGATACACAGACAATTACGAAGCTTCGCATCACATTTCCCGCTAGCAGAACCTTTCATTTTGCAGACATTATTACACTGCGGATCAGACACACAAGTTTCTCCATAGTCCGTTGTTGCGCAATCCTTTGCTTCTGTCAAAGTCATAAAAGTCTCATCTGCAACAAAAAATACACATATTTATTTATTTTCATCTTAATAGTTATTAATAATTTTACATGCAAAAGATGTTTACATCTCAACTAGCTTCCAGGCATATAGATGATTCTATCGAATATCTCATTTAGTTTGTTAGTTACAATTCCAAAACCATCACTAATCATGTACTTTCCATAATTATAATTAAAATCAACATGTACAAAAAAAAAAAAAAAATTCTTCATAGCTCAACATCAAACAAAAAAGCCCTAACATTACATAAACAAAAAGGGTAGAACAGGAATAAAGTAAAATGCCTGTAGCAAAGAGAGTAACCAGCAGTATCAACACAAACAAGCTTTTCCCGATTTTGATATAGATATACAAACCACACCCTGGCCCCCTTATATATGGATCATTAATTATTCGTGATTTAGGCACGTTTTCATATTAGGTATTTGAAAAATTCAGATGATGGATATGTATTCCAACAAAAAAAAATATATTCCAATCTAACATCACATGACCTATATTCTAGGTTCAAAACTTCAAACAACCATATAATTTCAGAAATTTAAAAAAATCACATAAAAACTGACTTCACAGTTTGGAATCGTAATTAACATATTACATTATCACACATCAAATTTAAGAACATAATTTTTACAAACAATCATAAAGATATAAAGCATTAAAAAATGTAAGTAATAGAAATTAGGGCTTCTAAAATTACGTTAGGCTAAAACCTAACTGCATTTCACAAATAACCAATTAATTATAATTACTTAATCAAATATAACACGTATCACTAAAATGCAAAGTAATACAGGGATTTCAAAATTATCAAACAAGAATTAGGTTAAAGTTTGATCGTAGGGATGTTTTTTTTTTTGGTCTTGACTGCGACGTTGCTTTGTAAGGAGGGCTGCAAGCGTTGAAAGCTGATAGATCCAACAAAATCGGCCCAAAGCCCAAAGTGCTCCCAAGAAGCCGAATAGTGTTACCCAAAATTCATTGAGGGCCTCATACTCTTAAAAATAAAAAAATAATAAAAAACAAAATCCAATGTTTATTAGAATCCTATTAATTTGTAGTTTTACGTGTATTAATCTGTTATAATTGTTTCAAAATTTTAAATTTTCAACTTTATAATTTAAAGATAATATCAATAATTTATACAATTTTTTTATTTTAATATAAGCATAGTTTGATTATTAATGACAAAAAATCAGTTATTTTTTACAATGTCTATTAATAATTTGATTATATGACAAAAGTGTTGTAAAGTTGAAAAAGACTGAAAAATGAGCAACACAAAATGGTTGGTTGTCATACAGCCCAAGCAAAACATAATATATTGTCGGTAACATTCGTAAAATTTGGATGGTAGAAGAGCAGAAGTTTGTGAGAAAAGTTAGAGCAAACTTTAATTATATAGAGCTATGTAATGTTTGAATACTAATCCGTTGTATATTATATTATCTTTTTCCAAGGATGCACATCCAACTTATTTATTACTTTTTTTCAAGTAAATTTTCATAAACTTTCTATAAAAGAGCATTTTTTTTTTATTAAAAGTATAATTATCATTTTGATTGTTGGTCTTGCATCAAAATCAACATTTTTTTTACCATTTCGTTCATACATACTCAATCTAGACAAACAATTGATCCAAAAAATACATTCATATAAATTAAAAGAAAAAATACTACAAAAACTTCTTTCTCTTTGTTTCTTGGGCTTCTTATTTGAAGGGCTTCTTATTTGAAACTTTAAATATGTTTATAATATTCAGTTTTATGGTACTTTCCGGTTTCCATTATGTACAGATAAACATCGGAACAAAAAGATAAAAGGTTTTATGAGTTCGGTCAATAATTGGAATTTCAATGCTTATCATTGGTTCAATTGATATAAGCTTAAATGTTTGTATTCTTATGTTTGTGGTTGTAGTGACATTTAGTTGTGGAATTATCCTTAATTACTAAATAAATACATAATATCTATTTATGTCATATTTTAGTTAAATCTTATTAGAAAAATATCATTTTATAAATATTTAATGTTACTCAATCTTATTCAATTTTTTATGTATAGGAAATTACTTATTATATATTATTTATGCTATTTTTAACTCTTGGACCATGTATTATATAGTTTTAACCTAGTGTGTAATAATAATAATAATAATAATAATAATAATAATAATAATAATAATAACTATCTTGAAATCAAAAACCAAAATCAACATATATAATAAAAACTAATCTTTACTGTTGTTAGGGGAAGGATCCTTAACTCATATTCAAGATCCTTAAATACTTCTGAAGCCTTAGGATCCATAAACATTTCCTGAAATTCTGACTATTACCATTAATATTTGTAACACTTGTAACGACTATATTTTATTTATTTTTCTCATATGTGCAGAACGAGTCAACACAATACTCATTCTCAATGGAAAGTAATCTCAACCAGAAAAAAGACCCGAGATACCAAGTCAAATAACGTTCATATGTTGATTCTGGAGGATCCCATAATTATTGGACTTCCCGTTATTAGCATTAGACTATAAATAGCACATGTAACTATCACACTAGGGATATACTGAGCTCATCCACGATACTTGTACTTACATTTACACGTTCATCTCTATAAATCAACATTTTATATCAATAAAATCATCAAGACATGTGATCATCATTACCTTCCAAGGTTTTATGCTGGAGATCCTATCAAGGATCAAGGGTTTCCTTGTAACTCACTTGTGTCACTTTGATTATCATTTCCTACTTGATTTACCATGAACATCATAGTCTCTCATGCAATTTGGTTAGATTCTACTCAGTTGATTTTTGACCAAAACAATTTGGCGCCCACCATGGGGCCGTGGTGTTCCATACCTTTTGGAAAATCATGTCTACACAGCCAAACATATCTTCCTTCTTTATTCCTCATATTTCCTCTAAAAACCTTGCTCCACCCCAGGGGAGCTCCCAAGAAAGCCTCTAAGGCACTGAAGAAAACACATCTCTGGTCGCTACCCAAGGACTTCAGGATCCTCCTATGCTGATTTCTAATAATGAAATCTTCGTTATGATGAAAAGACTAGAACGACAAATCACTCAACCACAAAGAGGATAACAAGATAATACTAAGGAAATGGAGAGAATGAGGGCAGAAATCCATAAGCCTCAAGAAGCAACACCCTCCATCTTGCAGCCCAAGATCCTAAACTTTGATAACACAAGATCCTCAGCGAATCGCCATGAGATAGGATCCTCAATACCGACCTATGTTCCCGCTTGGGGCGCAACTCCAAGAGAGCAAGCCCATATGACCCAGTATCCCATCAAAACCTTCGTTATTCCCAATAACAAGGATCCTGGTAACTTCGTCGATACTAATATCCTCACTACTAACTCTATGGACCTTAATATAGGTTTAAGCCCGATCATGGCTAAGGAGCTTCATCAATTAAGACAAATGATCTCAAGCGTGCGTGGAGTAGTTTAACCTATACCAGAAGTATCCCGCACAAGCCACAACATCTCGAGATGCGTTCCTACAAGCGCTGACACCGAGGTCCCAAAGCGCTTCCAAACACCCAACATGAAGTCTTATAATGGGACCACAGATCCTGAGGAGCATTTCACATAGTACAGGGAAAGAATGTAGATCATTCCCATTCCCACACACTTGAAGGAAGCTTGCATGTGCAAGGGTTTTGGTTCGACCCTCACATGATTAGTCTTAAAATGGCTTCTTAACGTTCCTCCTTACTCGATTACTTCATTTACTCATTTAGTTAATTTGTTTAACAATCAATTTTCTTGTAGAATAACATTAAAAAATATCACTAGTGATCTTTATCGAGTGGTCCAGGATCCTAAGGAATCCATTAGGACATTTGTGAATAGGTTTGGCAGGGAAGCTATGAGTATCCCCAACATTGAGCTAGTGACTGCAGTTGAAGCCTTTAAAATGGGCTTAAAAAGGACTCTCCTTTCTACGAAGACCTTGTAATGACCCTATGTAAGAGAATAGATGAGGTCCAAAGCAGATTATTAAGATTCATAAGGTTCGAAGAAGAGAAGAAATCCAAAAAAGGAGAAACCCGCCAAGCTCATACGATCACCCTAATAGGAAGGCCGACTCATTAGCACAAAGATCCTACAAGTCGAAACCATATTCCAAACCTGGTCATCATAGGGTTAATGCCCTTTAAGATGAAGGAGAGGAAGAAGAACTTTCTAATATTATCGACTATTGCTTTTCTGTGGATATATCAGGTATAATATTTGCTATGAAGGATCTTAGTGACAAAGCAAGATGGCCATGGAAGGGAGAAAAATCCACCACTTGGAAGACAAATCCAAATGGTGTACATACCATGAAGACTTTGGTCATATCACAAAAGATTGCATAAATCTCAGGAAGGAGATCAACTACCTCTTAAGCAAAGGATACCTTATAGAAATCCTTGAAAAAAGAAAGGAAAGATCCAAAGATAAAGATCAGGATCCTCAGAAGATCCTCAATAATTTGGGACCCTCTCCTGATGGCGCTAAGGTAATCAATGTGATCTGGAGGATCTGACATTTGTGGTACCTCTTATTCTACGGCAAAAAGGCATGTCAGGGTGTTAAAAATAGAAAAAGAAGAAATGCCACGGAAGAATACGTCAATAAAAAACGAGAAGGAGATCACCTTCAACGAAGCAGATAGACAAGACATCTAGAATCCTCACCACGTCCGATTGGTGATCACTCTTTACATCGCCAACCATTTTATTAGAAGGATCCTTGTCGATGAAGGATCCTAGGTCAACATTATACTCTTGGATGCATTAAAATGAATGAATATCCCATAGTTCGAAGTAATGAATGAACATCCCATAGTTCGAAGTAATGCATTAAAATGAATGAACATCCCATAGTTCGAAGTAATCAAAATATCCTATCCACATTGAGGGGGTAAACTCTATGCAACATTTTTGTGTAATAGATACATTATCCTCTTATAATGATATACTAGATAGATCATGGATCCACGAAATGAAGGCGGATCCACTACTACAAAATACTCTTTAATGACACACATTGTGTGTCGCAAAACACACAGATAATACACAAATGTGTGTCAAGGAAGGCCCTGTAATAAAGAAAGACGATACACTTTTGTGTGTCATAAATTTACAATGAGCATTTACGACGCACGTTTACGACACACAATGTGTGTCAAGGAAGGCCCTGTCATAAAGAAAGATGACACACATTTGCGTGTCGTAAACCTTACGATGCGTATTTATGACTCACATTGCGCATCATTAAAGCCCCTATCATAAATGAAGATGACACGCATTTGTGTGTCATAAACTTCAACAACCATTTTTAATACACATTTACGAATAATAAGAAAACAATAATCACATTTAAACAATTCATTTCATACAATAAATGTATTAACATTTAAACTTAATCATGTTCAATAATCTCATTATACATCACTAAGGACCATAACATCATCCTCAAACATGATTTGTGTGAAAACATGACCAAAATTGTTAACCATCATAAGAAAAACACAAATTATGAGAAAAAAATGACAAAAAAACTTATACTTACCAAGTGTTGTCTTGTGTATTGATGTTAAACCGCTTAAGCACACATGAAACGTAATGATACCTGCATCCACCTGCTCTAGTATAAAGAATGGCAATGACTTGTAACTAGAACAAAATTAGCAAAACCAAAATGACATATATACCCTTAAAACACACATGAAACATAAATAAAAATAAAAATAGATGGGTGCATACCTGTGGGTGGAGAAAAGTAAAGTGAAGGATGCAATTGTCTTTTCTGCACCTGATAATTTCTCAAAAAATGGTTCTTCCTCATTTTCCATGTTTACATATGAAATGTCACCTACCGAATGGAGGGAAAATTGAAATATTCACCTAAAAGCGTCACTAAATTTCGTTTTAGGCACTAAAAATTGAAATATTCAACCATATTTGTAAAAAACAATAAACTTAAGGGACTAAAAATGCCAATTGCTAAAAATATGTGACAACCCGAATTTTTTTTACTTTTAAAGGCTAGTCAATCAACTCAACCGAGTGTTAAACTCATTAGTACTGAGTTCTATCCCGGTTAAAGGTCATTCTAAGGAGTTTTGAGCCTAATACACTTAAGGAATAAGTGTTAGAAAGTACCTGCTAGAACCACAATGTAGCAAATCGAACCATAACCTCATCTAAATGAGTTCACGACCACAAGACCATGATTTTACGGTCCTAAACTCATGTGGCCGTAAACTTAAGAGCATATATAAGGCATTTGGTCATTTCTAGTCATTTATCTCATTCCTTGGCCGATTTCTTCAAATCCTTTTAAGTATCATCAAGACATTCTTCCTAGATATTCAAAGGATGTAAGTATTCTTTCTAGATTTGTTGATACATCTCTTAATCTAGTATCCTTACATGATTTCATCCGTGAAAATCATGTTTGTTTAGATCTTCAAGTCTCACCAAGAACACCAAGAACACACACTAGTGTTCTTGGCCAATATCAACCATTTCAAGCTTCTAGATCATACGTACTCTTACCTATGCTTCTTATCTAGTTAGTATCCCTTCTTAGAGACTTGAAAACATCAAAACACAAGGACAAAAGGAATTTACGGCGAAGACATCTCCCAAGGCCGAAAACCCCTTTAAGGTTGCCATTTTGGCCATAAACCCTCCTAGATGCAAAGCTAGTGACCCAGGACCCTTCATGGATGAGATTAGTACCTTAAACTACTCTCATAAACATAAATGGTCATGATTTTATGGCTGTAAACTCCTTTGAGCCGTAAACTCATCAAAAGCCTCAATGAAGGTGGTCTTCCTCATCCTAGTGTAGAGCAAAAGTCCCTAAAGTATCCCTAGCCTTCAAACTCACTCTTAGCCATGTTTGACCATGAGTTTATGACCGTAAAATACCTAGGGCCATAAACCCATGGTATTAAACTCATTTTGGTGCCATTTCACATTCCTTGTTGAATCACATGTGATTCCAACACTTGGTCAAAGTGTTTCCTAGTCCCAGAAGGTGTTTCGGTTCATATAGTTGTTTATAAACACTATATTCATGCCAATATGTGTCATTATATGTCATTTAGGACCTTTTGTGTCCCGGAACTTCATTCGTGGAACTCCTCATCCTTACACACATACTCGTTTGAATCAGCCACATCAGGTGAGTTCATACCCCGTAATGAATCTTTTAACTGTTTTAAATGCTTTTAAGGGGGGGGGGGGGGGAATACAAGTTGAACACAATCATAATTGTGTAATTATTTGTTATAAACATCTTTCAAAATGTTGCTTATGTCTTCTATAAGTGGTCAAAACATTTCAAAAGCTATTTTACAGTAATGTTGCTTTATAGTTTAACGAAACTCCGTTTTTAAAGTACAAGCATAATTGAGTAGTAAAATGAGTCTTTTCAATAACAGTTCAAGTAGAATACTAGTAAACTATAATAGGTATAGTTTAGAGGTTCATTTCATACTAGATACAATACATGATAACAGAAAGAACATACTAAGATACCATAACAAGAGAAAGTACTAAGATACTATAACAAGAGAAAGTACTAAGATACTATAACAGAACGAACATACTAAGATGCTATAGCATGGAACACTTATAGGATCTAACTATACCAATGAATCACTAACGCATTGTTCTAAACAAAAGGTGATAGTTATATTGGGTATACATGATCACATAATTTAATGTGGATGTTCACGGCTTGCAATTGATTGTAAAGGTCGCGTGTGGGACCCAAAATCTTTTGACAGGGAGAACGTTTAGTATGGGATATAGCCATCACATTATACCTTAAAAATCAATTTAAGGCAATTAGTACAACAATAGTTACTATATATATATATATATATATATATATATATATATATAATACTACGGTACTTACATTTTACAAACGACAAACAGAACAGTCGGGTCTAGTACATTCAGTAGAATGGGACCATAATGCTAACCTTATGATTCCTTAATGTATACATCAAAGGATATATATTAATAGGATCCAATAGGTAATAGGATGTGTGCTTTCTGCTTCATTTCCTGTTGCTTGTTTGGTTGTGGGCTTAGAGCAGATTCACCCAGCCTATTATCTATTCGATCTTAGTTATATATACGTTCCATATGCATTAAGTCATCATAAGGGGTACCAGGTATGGGTCAAGTCATAGGACACTAATTCAATGCACAGTTTTCTAGTACAAAGCATACTTTTTAAATAGAACTTTTGGTACTCAAAGCTAGAAACTCACCAGTAAAGGGTTTAATCCATTTTATTAAACCAGTGTAGTCTTAAAGGACTTTAGGTGATTGACTCTATAATACCTTAGTTTATAAATCATGGTTATATATCATTAATACCCAAAAGGTAGTTGGATGTGTGATTTCCGCCTTATTTCCTGTTCCTTGTTTGGTTTGGGGCTTAGGGAAGATTCATCCAATCAACTACTTATTCGATATTAGATTATATATAGCTAATATAAACTAAGTGATTATAGAAGTAATCAATGTGGTCACTATTTTATTATAAGAAATAAGGGTTTTCTTAACTGATCTTTTCATTAAATATAAAGGAACTATTACAATTAACTCTATGAGTAACAAGTGAATACACCAGGGTTATATACAAGGACCTAACAAACAATAGGATGTGTGCTATCCACCTTACCTCATGTTCCTTGTTTGGTTGTGGACTTAGGGCAGATGCACACAATCAATTGTTTGTTTACTCTGAGTTTTATATAACTTGTATCTGTGACATCCCCTAATTTCTCGGCCAGAAAAGACCGATTTAATTTATGCTTTTTAAAATAAAATCAGAGAAATATTTTTAAAAGATGTCGCGGAATTGGTCCCCAAAACAAAACATGATAAAAGTTTATCAAAACCTTCTTTAAGAAATGTATAGTTTCATTTCATATTAAAACCTTGGGATGTCATGTTCCGATATAGATCAAAAGCATAAACAAGACATTATAAGCCTTTCAACAATTATTTACAACTAATGGCCAATAATCCAAAAATCCCTCATCGTCCTCCGACTATGCTCGGGGTCCACTACCTGTAACATAAAAAGTTGAGTGGGTCAGGCTTGGGAGCCTGGTGAGCATATAGGGTTTTCATCCCACAATGATAATAAAATTACTAAGTTCATCAATCAACAATAACCCTGATTACCCGTTCCTGTTATCCTCACTTTACGTCCCTAAACACTTATCACAAGGGACCTAGCCTAAAGAATATCATCAGGATGGAAACTACTGCTAAGGGGTTTCCTCAGCCATACATGTCCTAAAGGTAACCACGAGGGGGATGGAGTACAGCGAATGAACACTCTTAGTTCATTAACACATATAGGTTGCGGGCCTGCTAATGTTTCCCACTGGACTGTCTAGAAAGTCTGTGGTCGTCATCCAAACTCTGCTAGATGACTGGATCTCAAAACACATCGAGGCCTCTCATCACTTTTATTTTATCACACATCACTATCTACCCATTTTTTACCCAACATATTTGTAGATAAAAATACATATACAATTTAAAACTTGTATAAAACGTCAATTCAACAGTCACCTCAGTTAAACAATTAATATAATTACACGTAGCATGTATTTCATATAAAATACTTCATATCTAGGTGTAAGATGAAGGTGTAACACCGGATTCCTGGTACGATTCCTGTTTATGTATTTTTCTCATTTTGCCTTGGACTCGGCGAGTTGGAGGCCCGACTCGCCGAGTAGGAGCAATTTGGCACGGTATTTGAGTGAGGGACTCGGCGAGTCCATGCTGGTCAAGTAAAACCCTAACCAGGGTGTTTCCACCCTATTTAAACACTCTAACTCGGCCTCCCTTGTCCCTAACACTTCCAGAGAGCTGTAGAGCGAAACCTAGCCCCCATATTGTTCTTATGAGTGATTTTTTGGCTTGGTGAAGGAAGTTTGGAGCTTAGAAGAAGAAGGAGGAGGTTGAAGAGTGAAAATAGGGGAAGTAGATCCGAAGTCTACACTGTAAGAAGCTTCCATTCAGGTAGAAAAGTTCCTACCTTGATCACTAGTTCATTATATCCCCCTTTTGTCCCTAATTGATGGTTTTCAAGCCCGAAAACCTCAAACCCATGTATTTATTCTCTATGTTCCGAAAGGACTTTAGATCTGGACCTTATGGACACCTTAGAAGTGTAAAGTCTCTGTGGTTGAAGTGATTAAGGTCCCTATTGAGTGTATGACCTCCTAAAGAGTTTGGAATTGTCTTTTGGAGCTCTTAGGGCCATGCATGCACGTAAAGTTTGTAACTTTATGTGATAAGCATACCCTAGGAGCTTAGATCTATGGTTTGGAACCATTGCATGTCTCAGATTTGGTCTGTATGAGTGGAGGGTTGAAGGGACTCGACGAGTTCCAAGGTGGACTCAGCGAGTTCTATGAAGATGGTATTATACTCGGCGAGTTGGATGAACAACTCGGCGAGTCCTTTGAAGATTGCCTGGAATTCGACAAGTTGTTCTTCAACTCGGCGAGTCATATGAACTGTTACTGAGTTAAGAGGGGTTTTAGTGTAGAAGGTCCAATCCTTCGTAGCTGCACGCGGGATGAGCAATTTAACGTGTAGCAAAAGTCCTAGAAACCCAAATCCTCAAGATGGATACTCTGGTGAGGATTTGGAAACGAGTAGGAGAGGGACTCGGTGAGTCTGCACCATGACTTGGCGAGTCCAGTCAACTGGAAGTTGACTTTGACCAAGGAGTTGACCTTGGACCTGGGGTAGGTCAGTCATTTTACCTAAGGGTATTTAGGAGTGACTAATCTATGTTTATGGATTTATAGCCGGAGGATTGCCGGTGCAACAGTCAGTCGTCTAGCAAGCAGATTTTCAGCAGCTACTTTTCAAGGCGAGTTACCTTCCAGTAGCGGTGGGTCTACGACCACAATTGTCACACCCCCAAACCAGAATGGCGGAAACATTCGGGGTGGGTGACTTCACATAGTACCATAACAATTGAATATCATAAAGAAAGTAACACAACCATCATATATATAATAAAAGCGTACATTGTTGCGTTATACATGTTACCAAAAGAATATTACAATATGATGATTTAAAATGTTTGATAATAATGTCTTAGCGTTCCTTCTTCAAAAGCTGGTAGTTACCTGTATTACCGATTCCCTGAGAAATACAAGTGGTTTCGAAAAGTGTCAACAATAAAGTTGGTGACTTCATAAGTGTTTTTGTACTGAAAAAGTATGTTATTTTGGAAGAAAGTAGATGAACGTAGATTCCAGAAAATCCAATATTTTCCACATATAGATTGAAAAGTTCCCAAAGTTGGAGGGCGTTAGCATCTTTCGTACTTAAGTGATAAAGATAAATTTTGTGCTCAAAATAATGTAAATACTAAATGCATTTATGAGTCTCGTGAATCAAGCTTGTTTTTATACTTTCGTGTGAGTTTTATAACCATACTATTGATATAGACTGCCTGTGACAACATTCTTCAGGTGTTGTAGTGTTGTGATATTTGTCACCCCAGACCTGCCGGTCTAACTGTAGCTAACAGTTTAGGTGCGGGGTTGTCAATCCCGTATAGATCCATACACAAGTATCACGCTCTCCCTCCAAGAGATTATGGTTTATAATACAGGACTTGAAATGCATACTAGAGAGTACGTTGAAGTTGAATATCTCACATCACTTAGTATAAATAGATTCACGATAAGAAAGTCTTTGTTTTACATTAGGTGAAAGTATTTCGTTTTTTTTCAAGATGTATACGTAAGAATGTATGAATAACTCGCAAACTATACCCATTATAGTTTTTCGTAAAGTATGTTCCATTTGGTGAAAATAACTTGGTAAAATACTAAACTTTATACGTAAAGCAAGATGTTGGTATCGAATAATAATAGGATAGATGTTGTATTTATATTTATATAAAACGATACGTTTTATAGTATTGTACTTGTATTCCCCCCCCCCCCCTAAAATATGAAAAGACTTGAAAAGTAGGGGTATGAACTCACTTGTTTGGTTTGGAGAGAGTGGGACTAGAGTCGAGCAGAACTTCAACTGCGGAAAGTTGCGTCTTCGAGCTTCTTGGGGATCTTGGTAGCGTAGATCCTTCGTTGGGGGCTCGGGTGTGGAGCCGAGAGTGTCGGGATGGCCTCTGGTGCTTACAAGTATGTGAGAGTACAAGTATTTTACAAGGAAAACCATTGATCATTGCTAGGATCTCCAACATAATACCTTAGGAGGTGATAATGATCACCCGCCTTGATAATTTTATTGATTGAAAATGTCGATTACAGAGATGAATGTGTGAAAAGCAATTACAAGTATTGTAGATGAGCTAATTGTATGTGTTGCGTGTGTAATACAAGTGCTATTTGTAGTATAAAGCAAATAACAAGAATTCTGATAATTTCGGGATCCTCCGAGATCAATTTATATACGTTATTTGATTTAGTATCCTGGGTTTTTTGCATGGTCAAGATGATTCTTCGTCGAGAATAAGTCTTTAGCTAACTATTTTTGTACATGCGAGAAAAATAAAGAAGCATATGACCGTTATATATGTTAGGAAAGTAAATGATAATAATCAGGATCCTGAAGTCTAT
Source organism: Lactuca saligna (assembly GCF_052625555.1). NCBI lineage: Eukaryota > Viridiplantae > Streptophyta > Magnoliopsida > Asterales > Asteraceae > Lactuca > Lactuca saligna. Next base: position 27,771,069 of record NC_136425.1, on the reverse strand, counting down.
TTAAGGATCTCGGATGTAATTCTGGGATCCTGGCCCTAACAATTTCCCTCAAATTATTCTTGTGAAATATTTTGGAGTTAGTTTGCCAATATTTAAAGTCATGATTTAAAATAAAAGTAAAAAGAAATAAAAGTGATAAGGATTTGAATTTGAAACCTTAACGAATAGAATTTATCCATTCAATAACCATCATTAACCGGTCAAATCGACCATTCTATTTCTTATGCCATCAACATAAATAGAGGAAATCGATTAGATCTATTCTTCCCCGCTTCTTTTAGCTTTCATCGAAGGGTTTACCAGTCATCTTCAAAGGTACACTTCTTACTTCTTCTCCTTAGTTTTCTTTTCACTAACCATGGGGAAGAAAATGACCATATCTCATAAGAACATTCTTGATCCTCATGAGGATGACTTTATCAATCAAAAGAACATTTCGCATGATGAGATCTGTTTTTTTTATTTGGATGATATCGAGTCGCTGGAATCGAACAAAGTTTTCTCCGATGAAGCTGTTTTCAAACCTTTCAACCCGAAATGTCAACCTGATTTTGTTTCCTCCTCTTGGTCCTGCTTCCTTTAATACCCCTTTACTTTGGGTTTGAAGTAGCCCTTTTCTAGAATCATCTATAAGTTCATTGAGGTTACTAAAATCTCCTACATCCAAGTCGTGCCTATTGTTTGGAGGATCTTCTTCTGGATCGACAGATAGAACTAGTCCAAAGACCTAAACATAGTTTTAGCTGAGTTGGCTAATGTGAATGATCTTACTACCTTTCGAATCTCTCGTTTTCTTCTCAGACTCAAATCGCACAAGTCCCCTCTCATTCTAAAAACAAAACACAATGACTGAGCTTGGAAAGAAAAAATACTTTTTTTTGTGACATGTGATTTGATCCTTGGTGAGGATTCCCTGCATAAGACTTGGGTTTTAAAGGGTAGGAATAATTTATTGTTATACTGAGGATCATGGAATTCACATTTCATTGTTTTGTTTGATGTTTTGGAGCTTTCAAGTTTGTAGCGATCATTCCTATTGCCGAGGATACCGAAGAGAATATAGAGAAGTTCCTCGTTGTCTCTAGAGCTGATAGGTATTTCAAATTTGATTGCTCCAGTCTCCAAGAAGGTTCTTCTGCCACTTTGTCAATGGATACTGGTAAGAATTCTTATTTGTTTTTGTAATGATTTAGAATTGATTATGATCCTGAACTAATGAGGATCCGGCCTAATGTATAGGATCCAAGATTACACGCTCCAATGTCCGATTTGGTTTGTCTAATTTAGGAGAAATCTTTGATCATTTTATAAGAAAGACAACTTTTGAGAAATAAGGTTAGACAGAACCTGATCATACTCCGGCTTCGTGACCTTTAGGACTCACTTTTCGAGAAGTGTGAAGTCACAATTCTTTTATCTCCATAGGATCCTAAAATTCGTACATGGAAGGGTCCTTGTACATCAAGGAAGATCCTTCATTATATTGAACTAATTAAACGTTAAGGAGGGGGTCCCTCTTTAGGGATCAGTTGGAAATGGCTCCAACCTGTTTTGCTACATGATAATGCTACAAGTCTTGCATGTTTTTTTGGGTAACTTCCCAATCTTCAAGCGACACGTCAGTTCTATAATCCTTGGAAAATCTCAAGAGAGAATCCCAGTCTGAGATTTATACAATCAGTTTGATCTAGGATCTTGAGTATCTCGAAGGATCCTAATTATTCCGATCAAGATCCCGATCATTAGGATCCTAAAAAGGGGGTTAAGGATTAGGATGCTAAATTGCTACAATGTTAGTCGTCTGATCATGAACGTCAGGATCCTTTAGTTTTTTGGCATGATCTTCAACTGTCTGGATCATCAAATGGATTATCGGGATCCTAGGTTGGCTAGCATGTCTGCTTTAAAATTATCTTCTCTATGAATTTGGTTTAGGCTAAAAGTCTCAAATTTAATGTTAATGCATAAAAAAGCTTCCTTTAGGTGTAACGGAATGGGAATGATTTCCATTCTATCTCTATATTGTGGAATATGTTTTTCACGATATGTCGTTACATCGTAAGGCTTCATGCTAGGAGTTGGGAAGCGCTTTCGAACTTCAGTGTCGTCAATCGAGGGGATGGATCTTGAGATCATGTGACTAGTCGTGGATGCTTCCGGTATAGGTTGGACCACCCCTAATATGCTAGATGTGACATCCTCATTTTCAGGGCCAGAAAAGAACGGTTTTTTTATGCTTTATTTAAAAATCAAAGTATCCTTTTGAAGAAAAGTGTTGCGGAATTTGTTCTAAAAAAACATGATAAATACATTATCAAAGCATTTCCAAAGAAATGTATTTTTATTCATTTTAAAATATTGGGATGTCATCATCAATACAGAAACATAAGCATAAATAGAACTTACACGCATTATCATTAGTGATTTATATCTCCTTAATCCCTCAGTGTAATGTAACCTCATATCAATACCTGTGATACAAATAAACTTAGTGGGTAAGGTTGGGAAACCTGGTGAGTACATAGTGTTTTCAACCAACAATAATATAATTATTATGTTTAATAATCAAAAAATTAACCCAATTACCCATCCCCATTATCTTCTTGACTGTTAATGATTTACCCTAAGAATCAGCTATTCCTCGTTCATTCTTTCCTAAGGATTATCCTAAGGAATTGGCATAAAGTCCATTGTCGCCAGAGTTTACCTAAGAGGCACTAAGTCCATAGTCACTAGGGTTTAGGCACTAAGTTTGCATAGTTTCCAGAGTTTATACAACAGGCATTAAGTTCCTAGTCACTAGGATTTAGGCACTAAATCTGCATAGTCGCCAGGGTTTATCTCATTTATTGACAATATTATTTTCGAGAGTCCACTTGCAATACATGTCAATGGGTTTTTAGAGTACACCGGGTGAACACATCGTTCACAACACCTACAGGTTGCGAGCCTGCTAGTGTCCCACTAGATTGTCTAGAATAGTCTATGGTTGTTATCCATACTTGTCACATCCCAAAACGGGAACGACAGAAATGTTATGGGGCGGAGGACGTCATGTGTAGTATCACAACAATTGTATCATAGCAAGCATAGTAAACACAACCAAACATTGAATACATGTATGACTAAGGTTTATATTGTCTTAGTACATAGTTTTGTTCATATACAAAGTAAAATAGAAGGACGTGACTCTAACGCTCCGACTTCTCCAATCTCCTGGAAGTAGATGTCTACTAATTCCCTGAGAATACAAGCAGTTTGAAAGAATATCAGCATAAAGCTGGTGAGTTCATGAGCATTCAGTTTTGGTGGAAAATCTTTCTTTGATCCTTTTGAAAAGTATTCCTCAAGAAAATCCTATATTTTGTTATGAAAAGTGTGTTTAAAAACCCATACCTTCCATGACTCCTTAGTTCATACTAGTTATGTATAAACCAACATCGGGCAGACAGTTAATTGTGTGGATCTGCCGAAAACCCACAACCAAACAAGGAATAGGGAATGAGGAGGAAACCACACATTCCATAGTCTATCAGATATTCTTTATACCTAACCTGGATGCATAAACTAAGAAATCATGGAATTAATAATGAAAGTTTGTTAGTTACTTAGTAAACAATCTGTTTATAAAAAGTCGAGTTATCCCGGGAAAATCCTATATTTTCCTTAAAAACAGGCTATCCGTCTTAGAGGTAGAGATGCAAGTTTAGAAATCCTTGATTACTATCAGTGTATTTATGAAAGTAGTTTTATTACTCAAAATAAAACAATGAGAATAGAGTCCGTAAACCAAAGCTAGTTTATACTTATTTGCGAGTCGTATAACCATACTTGATATGACAGAGTGACCTTTATAACGTTCTTCCGGCGTTAAGTTAAATGACATTTGTTCACCACATGCATGCCTACCTAATTGTAGCTAGCGGTTCTGGTGTGGGACTTTCAGTCCCGAATAGATCTATTCACAAATCTCAGGCTCTCCCTCCAGGAGGCTCTGGTTATACTAAAAGGATTTGGTTTACAGACTCTATTCTCATTGTTTTATTTTGGTTATACTAAAAGGATTTATCCCTGTACACCTAAGGGTACGCTATTTAAGTAGAGCCTCACAATTCTATATAATCTAGTTCACTAGCGGGAAAATAGTATAAAACAGTATTTATCATTGAAAAAATGTACTTTATACTCTTAAGAAAATATATAACATAAACTAAATCTGCCATAGTTTATACATATTCATTCATGAAATTTGATTTGGTAGAAACTGCCTAGACGGTTATCCCAAACTATACCTATTATAGTTTATTAGATTTGATATGAAGATGCTTTGTAAAAACCTTTCTGAAAGCTATGGAGTTAGATTTCCAAATTAAAAGTTTCCCTTATGCTCAACATATTACAAAAAGGGATAAAATATTCAAATATGTTATTAAAAATGGAAATCATTAGCTGTATTAATACGTTTAACACTTAATAAAATACTTTGAGTTTGGCTTGTATTCCCCCTGAAAACATTAAAAAAATACATAAAATGTAGGGGTATGAACTCACCTCGGGAGATTTGAATGAAAGATCGATACGGGATGCCGGATGTTCAAGTGAAGTGTTGAACACGATTTGATCCTAATTAACATGTAAGAACAAATTAAGTAGTCAAATGAAGTTATTTCACCACTAGATGTGATGGAGAACCACTCTAGGGACTTGGAACTACATGCACTAAGTGTTAGGACCTTAAAGGATTGCATAAGGGGGTGTATGGCCAACTTATAGGTCTGTACGACCATGGGTGTGTGGCCCGATGGGTATGCGGTCGTACACTCTTGATGGAAGGTGCCTTTGAGGTGTTTTCAAGCTCCATAATTGCTTCCATGAAGTGCTCTAGGTCCATACTAAGTTGTAGTACAAGTTTAGGGTCTTTAAAATGAGTTTGTGGTCCTAGGGTGTGTATGTGGTTTCACACAAGGAGTGTGCTGCCGCACAAGGGTGTGTGCAGCTGTACACAGGTGTGTGCAACCTTACACCCCAGACAAAGATGTCTAAAATGCCAATTCTAGGGTGTAGCAAGGCTAGTTTCATGTCTTACTCGAATATTGAAGTCCAACTCTCACCTTGGAGGGTCTTTGAGGAGTGTGCGGCCCACCTTATGAAGGTGTGCGGCCGCACTCCTTCAAAGAATGAAGAACATGATGATTCAAGGCTTAGATCAATAGGTCCTTCATGTATGATAAGCTAGGTGATGGAAAACTCACGTTTTTTAGGCCGTGGGAGGGTTTTCGGTTGAAGACTCTTGAGAGAAATGATGTTTTGTGCGGCCAAGGAGTGAAAGGAATGAAAGGAAAGGGTCTACCCTTTATATAAGAGTGAGTGTGCGGCCAGGAGGGTGTGTACGGCCGTACACACATGTGTGCGGCCGCACACTCATCCAAAAGGGGTGTATGGTCCCGTTTTGCTACTATACGCCTTGCTGACTCATTCCTAACCTCAACCTTGACTGTACCCATGCTTAGAATACTTAAATGGACCCTTAAACAGTGCTAGAAGTTAACAGCGTTGGCTTAACATTGATTGAATTGACTAGATGTACAATGAGAATGTTCTGGGTTGTCACATCATCCCCCTGTTAGAGGAAATTTCGTCTCGAAATTCAAGAATGAAGATGTAACTCGCGGACTTGGAATTGATGGGGGGTACCTTTGTTTCCTTGTATTTTTGTGCTCCGCAATGAATTCAAGTTCCCGCTTGACATTGCAGCGTACCATCACTATAGGGATGTGACGTTACTCCGTTCAATTGAATTCTTGCTCCATGAATTTGAATGATTCCCCCCCGCCCCCCATGAAATGTAGACTCTCGTCTAGCTCGATATCATCGAGGGGAACCACAAGTGTCTTATGTGACAGACACTTATTTTTGTTCGACACATGGGAGGCGGGATGAACGCTGCTGAGTGCTAGAGTTTGTACGCTACGGGACCGATATTTGCAAGGATCTCAGACAATCCAAAGTATCTCGAATTTAGCTTACTACGCTTTCCGAAGCTTATAAGGCCTTTCTAAGGTGATTTAAGGACTGGTAAAGTACCCAAACTACACCACATCATGATTTGGGGTTGCGAGGCTTTCGTGAGACGCGAGACTCATGATAAGCTTGAACCTCGAAGCGAGAGGTGTATTTTCATCGGCTACCCACAACAATCCTTTGGTTACCTCTTCTACAACCCTAGTGAAAATGTGGTCTTTGTAGCTAGGAGGGCGTTCTTTCAATAGAGAGAGAGTTCATAAGCCAAGGAAACAGTGGGAGGCAAGTTGACCTTGAAGAAATTCCAGAGTCAAGCGGTGAAGGAACTTCAAACTCTAATACTCAACTTGAGGAGGAAACTCCTGTTGAGCCAATTGACAAGTCTTTACCTCTGAGGCGTTCCACAAGGGTTAGATACGCACATGCGCATTACTATGGATTCCATATTACTGTGGAAGGTGATACACTTATCAGTGATGAAATACTGATAGGTCCGGGTGAACCTAACAGTTACGCGGAAGCCATGGCAGGCCCTGTGTCAGCCAACTGGAAAGAGGCAATGGACAACGAGATATAGTCCATGTATGACAATCAAGTTTGGAACTTGGTTGAGAATGTACCAGGTTGTAAGACTGTAGGGTGCAAATGGATCTTCAAGAAGAAGACCGACATGGATGGTAATGTACACACTTATAAGGCACGACTGATTGCAAAGTATTTCTCACAAACTCCGGGAGTTGATTATGATGAGCCCTTTTCTCCAGTGGCCAAGATTAAGTCTATTAGGGTTATGTTAGCAATAGCCGCATTTCATGACTATGAAATATGGAAAATGGATGTTAAAACCGCTTTCCTTAATGGAAAGTTGGCTGAGGATGTTTACATGAGTCAGCCAGAGGGTTTAGTCAATACAGAGTACCCTAATAGAGTATGTAAGATTGAGAAATCCATTTATGGGTTAAAGCAAGCACCTCGCATATGGAATCTATGCTTTGATGAGAAAGTCAAGGAATTTGGCTTTTCTAGGAGTGAAGATGAATCTTTTGTATATGTCAAGGCTAGTGGGAGTATAGTTAGATTTTTGGTATTGTATGTGGATGACATACTACTTATAGGAAATGACATCCCAACTTTGCAGGAAGTTAGTCCTGGCTTGGGAAGTGTTTCTCTATGAAGGACCTGGGAGAAGTTGCCTATATTCTAATGATAAGGATCTTGAGCGACCGGAGTAAAAGACTAATTGGACTTAGTCATAGTACCTACTTGGATATGGTGCTGAAGAGATTCAACATGCAGGACTCCAAGAAAAGAGAGTTATCCATCCAGAGTAATGCCAGATTAAATAAGACACAAAGCCCTAGTACTGAGGCTGAGATAGCATAAATGAGTCGAATACCTTATGCTTCGACTGTAGGATCGATCATGTATGCGATGACGTGTACTCGACCTGCTGTAGCCTTTGCCTTGAGCATGGTTAGCAGGTATCAGGGGAACCCTGGCAAGGCACACTGGGTTGCAGTAAAGAATATCCTCAAGTACCTACGGAGGACTAAGGACTGGGTCCTTACCCTCGGTAGGAGTGAAGACTTGAGAGTTATAGGGTATAGTGATGCTAGCTTTCAGACTGATAGGGATAATTTCCACTCTCAGTCAGGCTGGGTCTTTACCCTAAACGGAGGAGCAATTTCTTGGAAGAGTTCCAAGAAAGAGACAGTGGCTGATTTAACTAGCGAATCAGAGTATATAGAAGCTAGCGAGGCAGCAAAGGAGGCGATATGGTTGAAGAAATTTTATGTGATAGTGAAAGTGTTGTTGCCTTAGCCAAGGAACCAAGGGATCACGGGAGATCCAGATACATCGACAGAAAATACCATTTCATCAGACATCGAATAGAAGAAGGACTCCTCGTGGCAAAGAGGGTATCATCGGATAAGAATCCAGCAGATCCCCTCACGAAGGGACTGATTCGGGTTAAGCATCTCCAACATGCTCAGAGCATAGGGCTGAAGGATGATATTAGATTTAGTAGTTAGATAACCTTGAAATTTGTAAAGTGTAATTAACATTAGATGATGAATAAAATGTTTTTTTATTTATGAGTAAAGTGTTGCTATCTCTTGTCGATCATTTACTATATTTCATTTGCATGTTTTGACTGGCAGAATAATTATGTTTGGTTTATCGTATTATTCGAACCTCCATAGTCGGTCATATGTCGGAAGTAGGTATCAATAAAGACTGTCATGATTGGTTGTAGAGGTCTAAGGTGTTGGACATGGCTACAACAATCATGAGTGCTCATAAGTTCTGAGCACTAGACTCAACCCACACTCACTGGAATCACTTCATGGAATTTATCTCGAGTGATCGTGAGACGGTAATATCATATATGTCTTCAAAGCTAGAGATATGATTTATTACTTATGAGTTGGTTATGCATTGATTGTACGAAAACGCATTGGTAACTCGATGTTATAAAACGTGCTCTTGTGTATAATTCAATGAGTGGTAGAACAAACATATGAGTCGAAGTTTATCTGTTCCTTCTTGGATTAGAAGCTGATATCTGGGTGTGACATCCCCATTTTCACGGCCAGAAAAGACCGATTTTGTTTATGCTTTATAAAAATCAGAGTACTTCTTTTAATAAAAATGTTGCGGAATTTGTTCCCAGAAAAGCATGATAAATAGGTTATTAAAACATTTTCGAAGAAACGTAGTTTATTCATTTCAAAACGTTTGGGATGTCATCGTTAATATAGAAACATAAGCATAAACAGAACTTACATTTACTAGTGATCTACATTTCTTTAAATCTCTCAGTTTAATGTGACTTCATATCAACACCTGTGATATAAATAAACTGAGTGGGTCAGGTTGGGAAACCTAGTGAGTACATAGGGTTTTCAACCCACAATAATATAATTATTCTGTTTAAACAATCAAACAATCAGCCCAATTACCCATACCCATTATCTTCTTTAATCTTAAGGATCTACCCTAAGAATTAGCTATTCCTCATTCATTCATTCCTAAGGATCATCCTAAGGAATCAGCACAAAGTCCATCGTTGCCACGGTTTACACAACGGGCACTAAGTCTACATAGTCGCCAAGGTCTAGGCATCAAGTCTGCATGATCACCAAGGTTTAGGCATCAAGTATGCATGATCACCAAGGTTTAGGCATCAAGTTTCCATGATCACCAAGGTTTAGGCATCAAGTATGCATGATCACCAGGGTTTAGAGTACACCGGGTGAACACATCGTTCACAACACCTACAGGTTGCGAGCCTGCTAGTGTTCCACTGGACTGTCTAGAATAGTCCGTGGTTGTCATCCATACTCTGCTGAATGACGGGGCCATCATTTAGGAGAAAGGCTTCTCACATCGTCCACCTCTCATCCTCACCTCACGGTCTATTTCACCTCTCAACTCATCATCCAACTCATACTCCATCTACCCATGTTTTACCCCAACATTATCGTAGATATAAAATACATATACAGTTTAAATCATTTAAAACATGTATAAAATCTTTCATCAGCATAGACAACAAGTATTCAGACAATATGCACACATAGCACGCAATTTATAATAAAATACTTCATATCTATGTGTAAGATGAAAGGGACCATGCACTCACTTGATAGGTGGTGACTCAACACTCGGACAGCGCTTCGATACTCTCAAAACAATTTTCCTTCGATAAAACCTAGTATCAACACCACTAGGGTTTAGTCTACCGATATCCGCGACAAATTAATAGTCTGACTATTATTATTATTATATAAGCATTAAATAACACTCAATATAACTCATAATAATAGCCCAAATAATTATTTTAAGGTCCTAATAATGTTACTATAATTAATTAGAAACTATATTAAAACTAGCGTAGGCGTAGCTCACTTACAGCGGGTTTTTCGCAAAACCGGGCTTTGCTGGAGCAGCGTTTCGCAAGCCAAAAGACCCTTTTTCTCAGGACTCCGGGAGCCTCGGGGCTTCCTTCGGGTGCTAGGGGGTTTACCTAGGCTTTAGGGAGGGTTTGGGAGGCTAGAGAGAGAAAGAATGTTGGAGAGGTGTGAAGAGAAGTGAATGCCCGACACCTCTATTTATAGGAGGCCTGACTAGTGGACTCGCCGAGTCTGAGTCATGACTCGCCGAGTTGGTGCATGTGGCAACCTTCTGGTGGTGCCACGTGTCCAATTCTGGTGGTGCCACGTCACCCCCTATCGCGTATTAGCCTTCAAACATAGAAAAATCATAACTTTCGCATACAAGCTCCGTTTTCAACGTTCTTTATATCCACACGTAGGTAAAATCAAGATCTACAACTTTTGTTTAGACTCCGTCGGCTAATTCTCGACCGATCTCAAATTTAACAGTAGGAGGCATTTAGACTATTAAATGACCGCGAAGAATTCATAACTCCTTCATACGGACTCCGTTTTCGTCTGTCTTTTTACCGTTGAGTTCCTATTAATGAGATCTTTAACTCTCATTTAGGTCGCGTAAGCCAAAAACCGATCGAACTAAAATTCGAGTTTCGGGTCGTGCACTGCTAAGCCGAATCTTAGATAAATCATAACTTCCTCATACGAAGTCAGATTTGGGCGTTCTTTTTATCGACGCTCTTAGTTTAACATATTCTACGACTTTTATTTAGATTGCTAAGGATAAATCTCGCTCTATCGTAAATTCACTATTTACGCTTCCCAGTGCCATGCCGGTTTTGCCGTAAAACTTCGACGGACCATAACTTCTTCGTTATAACTCGGATTTCAGCGTTCTTTATATGTACGGAAACCTTGTGACATATTATACAACTTGGTTAAGATTATTTATTATAAATAATCTTTTGTCAAAAAGTCATTTTCGACCCACCCCTATTGCCTCTAATTTATCAAAAAGTCATTTTCAAAAGTCATTAAGATGCTTCGATCCGATCGAGGTGGTGAGTATCTTAGTTCACAGTTCCTCAAATATCTTAGGGAATGTGGGATTGTCTCACAGTTGACACCTCCCAGGACACCGCGGTTGAATGGTGTGGCTGAGAGGCATAATCGAACCTTGTTGGACATGGTTCGTTCCATGATGATTCGAGCTTCCCTACTAATCTCATTTTGGGGGTATGCATTAGAGACTGCCGCCCATATCCTTAATCTGGTCCCTACAAAGAAAGTTGCCAAAACTCCTCATGAGATGTGGACTGGTAAAGTACCCAAACTAGACCACATCAAGATTTGGGGTTGTGAGGATTTCGTGAGACGCGAGACTCATGATAAGCTCGAACCTCTAAGCGAGAGGTTTATTTTCATCGGCTACCCAAAAAAATCCTTTGGTTACCTCTTCTACAGACCTAGTGAAAATGTGGTCTTTGTAGCTAGGAGGGCGTTCTTGAGAGAGAGAGAGAGAGAGAGAGAGAGAGAGAGAGAGAAAGAGAGAGAGAGAGAGAGAGAGAGAGAGAGAGTTCATAAGCCAAGGAAATAGTAGGAGGAAAGTTGACCTTGAAGAAATTCAAGAGTCAAGCGGTGAAGGAACATCAAACCCTAGCACTCAACTTGAAGAGGAAACTCTTGTTGAGCCAATTGACAAGTCTTTACCTCTGAGGCGTTCCACAAGGGTTAGGAATGCACCTGAGCATTACTATGGATTCCATATTACCGCAAAAGGTGATACACTTATCAGTGATGAGACACTAAAAGGTCTGGATGAATCCAACAGTTACGCGGAAGCCATGGCAGGCCCTGAGTCAGCCAAGTGGAAAGAGGCAATGGACAGCGAGATACAGTCCATGTATGACAATCAAGTTTGGAACTTGGTTGAGAATGTACCAGGTCATAAGACTGTAGGGTGAAAATGGATCTTCAAGAAAAATACTAACATGGATGGTAATGTACACACTTATAAGGCACGACTGGTTGCAAAGGGTTTCTCACAAACTCCGGTAGTTGATTATGATGAGACCTTTTCTCCAGTGGCCAATATTAAGTCTATTAGGGTTCTGTTAGCCATAGCCGCATTTCATGACTATGAAATATGGAAAATGGATGTTAAAGCAGCTTTCCTTAAAGGAAAGTTGGCTGAGGATGTTTACATGAGTCAGCCAGAGGGTTTTGTCAATATAGAGTACCCTTATAAAGTGTGTAAGCTTGAGAAATCCATTTATGGGTTAAAGCAAGCACCTCGCAGATCGAATCTTTGCTTTGATGAGAAAGTCAAGGAATTTGGCTTTTCTAGGAGTGAAGATGAATCTTGTTTATATGTCAAGGCTAGTGGGAGTATAGTTAGCTTTTTGGTATTGTATGTGGATGACATACTACTTATAGGAAATGACATCCCAACTTTGCAGGAAGTTAAGTCCTGGCTTGGGAAGTGTTTCTCTATGAAGGACCTGGGAGAAGCTGCCTATATTCTAGGGATAAGGATCCTGTGAGACCGGAGTAAAAGACTAATTGGACTTAGTCAGAGTACCTACTTGGATAAGGTGTCGAAGAGATTCAGCATGCAGGACTCCAAGAAAGGAGAGTTACCCATCCAGAGTAACGCCAGATTGAGTAAGACACAAAGCCTTAGTACTGAGGCTAAGATAGCATAAATGAGTCGAATACCTTATGCTTCGGCTGTAGGATCGATCATGTATGCTATGACACGTACTCGAACTGATGTAGCCTTTGCCTTGAGCATGGTTAGCAGGTATCAGGGGAACCCTGGCAAGGCACACTGGACTGCGGTAAAGAATATCCTCAAGTACCTACAGAGGACTAAGGACTGGGTCCTTGCCCTCGGTAGGAGTGAAGACTTGAGAGTTGTAGGGTATAGTGATGCTAGCTTTCAAACTGATAGGGATTATTTCCGCTCTCAGTTAAGCTGGGTCTTTACCCTAAATGGAGGAGCAATTTCTTGGAAGAGTTCCAAGAAAGAGACAATGGCTGATTCAACTTGCGAATCAAAGTATATAGCAGCTAGCGAGGCAACAAAGGAGGCGATATGGCTGAAGAAAATCATTGGAGAACTTGGAATTGTACCAACTATTAAGAAGCCAATAGAAATTTTCTGTGATAGTGAAAGTGTTGTTGCCTTAGCCAAGGAACCAAGGGATCACGGGAGATCCAGACACATCGACAGAAAATACCATTTCATCAGACATAGAATAGAAGAAGGACTCCTCGTGGCAAAGAGGGTATCATCGGATGAGAATCCAGCAGATCCCTTCACGAAGGGACTGACTCGGGTTAAGCATCTCCAGCGTGCTCGGAGGATAGGGTTGAAGGATGATATTAGATTTAGTAGTTAGATAACCTTGAAATTTGTAAAGTGTAATTGAAATTAGATGATGAATAAAAGGTGTTTTATTTATAAGTGAAGTGTTGCTATCTCTTGTCGATCGTTTACTATATTTGTTTTGCATGTTTTGACTTCCAGAATAATTATGTTTGGTATATCATATTATTCAAACCTCCATAGTCGGTCATATGTCGGAACTTGGTATGAATCAAGACTGTGATGATTGGTTGCAGAGATCTAAGGTGTTGGACATGGCTACAACAATCATGAGTGCTCATAACTTCATGGAATTTATCTCGAGTGATCGTGAGTTCCTCAACCCACGCTCACTGGAATCACTTCATGGAATTTATCTCGAGTGATCGTGAGATGGTAATATCATATAAGTCTTCAAACCTAGAGATATGATTTGTTACTTATGAGTTGGTTATGCATTGATTGTACGAAAACGCATTGGTAACTCGATGTTATAAAATGTGCTCTTGTGTATAATTCAATGAGTGGTAAAACAAACATATGAGTCGAAGTTTATCTGTTCCTTCTTGGATTAGAAGCTGATATCTAGGCCCCTCGATGATTTTGTTTTGACCTATGTACCGGGCCCGGTAAGAACTAAGTTGATGTGTTTAATTAAGTTCTTTGTCAAAGAAATCGGAAATCGGGAAACAAACTGCTAGACAATAAGTAAGACATTGTTCCATGTATTTGTCCAGCTGATATCTCGAACAGAGGATTATACAATCACTTATCTTAAATGGCGTATCATCATCTTATCAGTTCCGAGAGACCTTGAAAGAGCTACGATTGCCGTTCGGTTCCTGAAGTATTACAGATATAGTTATTAGACTTATCCAAGTGGGAGACTATTAGATAAGGTGTCTAAGTCCATAACTATTTATGGTATGTACTTGACCCAACCCGGCATGGTCCATTTGGGTTGCATGGCACCAAGCAATTGGATAGACTAAATGAGAGAAATAACACTTGTGGTTTATTAATATATTCTAAGTGCTAATATATTAATAATATTATTTCATTAGTTTGATCAAGAATTAATTTAGAATTAATTAAGTGATCAAAAGATAACTAATTAAATATATGGGTTGATTATGTAAATCATCCATAACTTGTATAGTGGCCTAAGAGGCTCCATGGATTATCAAGTTAGGTTCCACCCATAGGATGTTCCATGGGAGTTACAAACCCATGCGTCATAGAAACGAAGAGTCATGACACATTAGGGTTTACATGGTGTAACCCTAGATGTGTCAACACTATATAAAGAACATATTCTCCACCAAAATCGGCTACACATAAGAAACAAGAGGGCTAGGTCGATTTTAGAAGTGTGTATTCTCTCTAAAGTCATTCCAAATGCATTTGGTGTTGTGTGAAGCATTTGAGGCATCACACTTGGGGTGTTAGGCTCACAAGGTTTCAAGGATCATAAGCAACAACATGGTATGCTATTCTATCTTTCATTCAAGTTAAGAATTGTTCCCCGTGTATGCTAGATAGGAATATAACCTTGGAATTCAACTTTGCATGATTATTAGACAAACATAGATCCAAGGTTATTAGGGTTACATGTACACTTAGGAAGTGTTAGAATGCTCAAAACCCATCAGACGACTTAAGACAAAAGAGTCTTCTTGGGGACAAATAGGTTTGGTATAACTTAACTTAGTCGAACTATGTGGGATGTCGTTGTAGATTTGGACGTTAAGTTAGTTTGGAAGAACCATTTTGTCAGGACATTGATGCCCATGGGTCCTGATGTTTTGAAACTATGAACTTTCATGAAACGGTTCTTAATAGATCTCTCTATGAATGATTGGTGTACACAAGTCGTGTATAATTACAACTAACCCTAGCGTATTCACTTATGCAATCATGATGTGATTTAATCCGAACGAGAGATTAATCACATTTATGAACAATTACCAGGGTTTTCGAAATCGTACCAAAATATGGCAGGGTCCTTCGATGCTTCCTCCTTCACTGAGTGCAGACTCCTCCTGTTTCCTCATTGTTCTTCTCTGTTAGGAAGTCTCTTTTGAAATATCCTACACTTCCATAGAGGTAGAAGGTTGGACTTGTCCCAACAGTGGTAGTCAGAGTGATGGACGTGACTAGGGTCCTACAACCGTGAGAGGTGTGTCCCTGCCTATTGCATCTAGTGCAATGCAGCACTCGGCAGACTCCATGATGATGGTAATTGCATTTGCTGTAGTGCGGGGGACTTCCCAAGTAGGGTGTGGTTGGTGTTGGAACAGCAGAGCTGACTGGGGTACTGATTGTCCTAATTCGTTACCTCTCAGTAGGTCTTTGGGTTGAACAACTTCCTTTGAACTTTCGTTTTAGGATGTTTGGTTGGAGATCAGGTGTGTCCTTTCTAGTAGGTACTTGTTGTTGAGATTGGTTAACACCAAGATTTGGATTGCCATTAACACTTCCACCCACATTTGTGTTGCTAGCGTTAAGAACAGGTAGGGCGGTTGTCACGGATGATGTGACAGTAGCTTGGAACGTAGCTTAGTCCATCTGGAGGATCGGTATCTTACCGCTGGGTTGGTTATGTTTCTTCGGAGTCAGGATCTGCCACATGTCAAGAAAAGAAGCTTATAAGCAATGATGGTTGCCTCTGGATGTTTCCTGAATGTTTATCTATGCATTAAGAATTCCCGTTTTTTCTATTTGACTCTCATTGATTCGACTCACATCCCCATGATGTCGTCCTAGCAAGAATAAATAAAGATTTGATCGCAATAAAGTCCACATACAATAAACTTACGAACTCCTTGTTGTTCAGCTCACTATGCTAGCTGGATAACTCTCACATTTTCGTCAGCTCTAGATGCTATGGAGATTTAGCTATAAGGATAGTTCCGGGGATCAAGTTAATACGGGATTCAACTTGACACTCGAAATAAATCCCTGGAATGTCCTTGGGGAAGATATCAGGAAAGTGGTAGACTTCGGGGATGCTCTCAAGGTCTTTAACTTTTTGCATCTCATTAAACACATGAGCGAGGATTGCATGTCATCGCTTTCGCAGATAGTTCTGGGCCTTGGCACAGGAAATGATATGAAGGTTCAAACAAATCTTATCACCATAACCAGTGAGGGATTTTGTCAGGGGAAAAGATTGAGACGAGTCACCCTTTCGAGTGCAAAGGACATCAGCACAATTTAGGGCTCAACCATCTCATGCTGATTATGACATCAAAGCTTTTCATGGAGATTGATATGAAATCGATGGGGAAAATGAATGATGGTCTAAGTACATCCTAGGATACATGCTTTGAGGACAAAATAGTGATAGGACCTTGATAAAGTTGCTTAATTTGCATGTTATCGATCTAAGGCATACTTTTGACAAAGATAATCTTTAACTGAAATATGATTGTTGCCATCATAACTGAAACTGAGATTACACAGATTTTGAAACCCCTGACCTAACAATAGGTTTAAGTCATTCTAACAGGGAAAGAATCTTGGAAAGACGAAGGACAGAGGTGTTTACAGAAAAGAGCTACTTAGAACATAAATATGGAAGTTATTCCTTAGACCAAAAAGGAAGGATGAGTAGAGTATTCTCCTATTGGTGATGGACACTCCTCAAACGGATCCTTAAGTTAGCCAGTTGGCACTCCATGTCAAGCAGGTGACTCTCGTATACTGTCTAGCGTGCTCGGAGATCTACGACCTCAGCTCAAGTGGTAGGTAGCTCTTGTTGCAGACTTTCATTGTCCCTCATAGTTCTCCTGTGAGCAACTTCAAGATTGCGAATGCGGTTTCTGTTGGCATCCGAGTCCGCCTCAAACTCCATAGTTCCCTGAATGGC
Organism: Lactuca saligna; assembly: GCF_052625555.1. Taxonomy (NCBI): domain Eukaryota; kingdom Viridiplantae; phylum Streptophyta; class Magnoliopsida; order Asterales; family Asteraceae; genus Lactuca; species Lactuca saligna. The sequence continues at coordinate 27,753,911 of NC_136425.1, read as the reverse complement.
CGCCACGTTTAATTCAATGTTGTGGGGCCACTCGGCGGACTATGATTGGAGGGGCTCCGTCTGCGGAGCCTTCCTCGTTCACATTGTAGAAGAGGCTATCCCCATTGTATGGGCGGGGTTGGCCTTGTTCGTGACTACACCTATCTAGGCTTCCGACCCACATAGGCGTTGGGCCTTCAAACTCAGGTCGGGGGTTAGGATTTGGTATCGGGGAAACTTGAGGTAGGTTCTCGACTTTGGGTTCTGAGTCAATCTCTTTAGGAAATGGTTCAGTGGGGTCATCATCCAAAGGAATCTCATGGTTCTCTTCTGGCGCTGGTTCGAGCCATCCATCATCTCCTTGGTTGGGAAAGTACGGGTTGCCAGGGAGATGGAATCTGACCATGCTATCTACGCGAGATAAGGGGTAAAGGGATAGTTATTAGGAATCGAATCTAAGAATACTTCCAATGTATTATAGTTTCATGATTGATTCTCGAGGTATGGATTCCTGGGTTAGTTTCTAGTTCGGTGGTTATATCATCCTAAAATACTCCTATAGTATTTTAACCCTTATGTTTAATTCTAGAACTTTTCTGGTACCTAGGTAAGTTTTAGGCTTGCTGCGACACCACAGTCACTCCCAAGCACATATTGGTCATGTATTGAATGAATATAGTTGATCAGGATATATTAACCCTGGACATGATTACATAACTGCCGAGGTTTAACCGCGATGTCCAACATCAATATACTTTTGTTTTGTTCTACTTATGACACTTGTTCAGGTACTTAGGTATACTTGTAAACTTTTTATAAAAATACTTATATTTTTGAAAGTATACTTTAGTTTAGAGAACTTAGGCCCCTTAATGTTTATAGTTGTATACCATGCACTACTAGAAAACAACCATTTAATGATGCACAAACAATGGCACGCGCTGATAGAGGACAGGCATTTGTGCGTGCCCTAAAAATAATGTCAGCTTTGCAAAATGTGAAGGATAGAGGACGTGCATTTTTGCGTGCCCTAAAATTAATGTCCAAAAAAACACGGAGGACACCTACCATAAAAAGCATGTCGTGTAAAGATGTCGTTTTTTTAGGAAGGCGCGTTCTCGCTTTTTTTTAATCGGCGATGGTGGGAAATGAAATCCCAAAAAATTACACACGTGTCTAATGCTTCTCTCCTTCTACAATCCTCTAACAAAGAACCCTAATTCTATTATGAGGTAGTGAATTTTTTTGAAGCAGCCTGTCTTCCTGTACCTTGATCTGCACTCTCTCTCCCTGTTGAAAATGGTCAAATCCTTTTGAGGCTATCAATCCTTTTGAAAATGGTCAAAATCCATAGAAAAGAACTAAAAAAAAAGCTAACGAGGTTTGTACGGTTATTGCTATTTATGTATAACTATATGGATATATGTTTGAACTGTAACTATGGCTGCTGATTTAGCTGCTGAAGAAGCTGATATTCGTGAGGAAGAGGTGTTGAAGGAGAAAGATGCTTTTGAGGATCTTAAGAAGCTGGCAGCAAAGTCGCTGACTGAGACAGTTAATCAGTTGATTGACACTGTTAATCAGGTGAGAATCATATCTATTTTTATTTATAATGCTTTAGAATTTGTTTGAGGGGTAAAATAGTAATTTTTTATTTCTATTTTCAGGTGAAGGAGGATGAAAAAAAGCTGAACTGGCGACACGACCATCAAGAGTTGTTGATGCGGTCAAACATCAGGCGACCCAACCAGAACAGATGACGTGAGGCATTGGATCGACTTCTTGAAACAAATAACTTCCCAGAGTTCACGGGCCAAGTTTTCCCCGTTCCATGTGAAGGTTCATGTGTGTTGGGTATAATTGAAAACCCGATCTCCATCAAAAGCATTGAATGCTCAATCATAGGCAAAGCGTTTAAAGAAGGATGGATGGTGCCCAGACCCCCCCCCCCCGACCCTCAGTCATAAACAAAGCCATAGTAAATATTCATTATAATTTATATGCATGAGTGGTCTTTAGATAATCAATCGTGTTTTATTAGTTAGCACTTACCTTAAGTTGTGGTCTGTGTTTTATGTTGCACACAGCTGCAAGAAAGCCTTTAGTAGCAACTATAGATGAGCCTGCTTTTGGTGGTGGACTAGAGGTAGCACTGGTAAGAAACATGATTCACCTTCATTTTCCTTTCATTTCAAATGAAAACTCTTTTTTTTAACGCTTTAATTTGTTTGTTAGGCATGTCATGCACGCATATCCACACCTACCTCACAACTTGGCTTGTCAGAACTGCAAATCAGAATCTAAATGTGACATCCCCAAAATCACGGCCAGAAAAGACCGATTTTGTTTATGCTTTATGAAAATCAGAGTACTTCATTTTATAAAAAGGTTGCGGAATTTGTTCCCAGAAAAACATGATAAATACGTTATTAAAACATTTTCGAAGAAACGTATTTTTATTCATCTTAAAACGTTTGGGATGTCATCGTTAATACCGAAACATAAGCATAAACAGAACTTACAATGATTTACACTAGTGATCTATAGCTCTTTAATTCTCTCAGTGTAAAGTCACTTTACTTCGTTACCTGTGATATACATAAACTGAGTGGGTCAGGTTGGGAAACCTGGTGAGTACATAGGGTTTTCAACCCACAATAATATAATTGTTATGTTTAAACAATCAAACAATCAACCCAATTACCCATCCCCATTATCTTCTTTTAGTCTTCCCTAAAGATATTATCTTAAGGGTCATCTCCTATATCATATTTACTTCTCATCTCCTTACATCGTATTTCCTTATATGATTGTTCCTACGAACTTTACCTAAGGTTCATCGCCTATATTGCATAGACAATACTATTCCGGGGATTACTCCCTAAATATGTGTCTAGCAGGATTTAGGGTATCATCGCATGATTACACAGCCAAAACATCACCTGGACTTGTAAATCATGATAAGGGTTAGTCTATCATAACATGAATACGTAGCCACAACATCGCCTGGACTCGTAATTCATAATACGGGTTAGACTATCATCGCATGAATACGTAGCCACAACATCGCCTGGACTCGTAATTCATAATAAGGGTTAGACTATCATCGCATGAATACGTAGCCACAACATCGCCTGGACTCGTAATTCATCACCTACGGTTTACTAATAGTCTGCGGTCGCCATCTATACTCTGGTAGATGATTACATCTCCAAATTGTCAGACAAGGTTTTAGTATCCTACATCACCGATTCATAATCACCTATCTATCATCACCTTCGTATCATCACCTATCTCTCATTATTTTATTTCATCATTCACCAACTATTTCATCTACCCATGTTTTATCCCAACATATTTGTAGTTATAAAATAAATATACAGTTTAAATCATTTAAAACATGTATAAATCATTCATCCAGCATAGACAACAAGTATTCAGACAATATGTACACATAGCACGTAGTTTATATTAAAATACTTCATATCTATGTGTAAGATGAAAGGGACCATGCACTCACCTGATTAGGTGGTGACTCAACACTCGGACAGCGCTTCGATACTCTCAAAACGATGTTCCTTCGATAAAACCTAGTACCGATACAACTAGGGTTTAGTTTAACGATAACCGCGAGTCATTAATCAGTTTGACTATTATTAAGCGTTAATAATGCTCAATATAACTCATAATAATAGCCCAAATAATTATTTTAAGGACCTAATAACATTCCTATAATTATTTGGAAGCTATATTAAAAATTGCGTAAGCGTAGCACACTTACAGCGGATTTTATCGAAAACCGGAACTTAATTGGAGCAGCGTTTCGAAACCGAAAAACTCCTTTTTCTCGGGACTCCGGGAGCCTCGGGGCTTCCTTAGGGTGCTAGGGGTTCACCTAGACCTTAGGGAGGGTTTGGAACCTTAGAGAGAGAAAGATTTTAGAGAGAGAGTGAGAAATGGTGTGAAAAATCCGGAGCTTCTCGCATGTATTTATAGGGCTGAAGGCTGCCTCTACGCGGGGCGTACCGAGGGTACGCTGGGCGTACTGCTCGGATAAGGGTGCCAGCTCGCATTACCGGAGACGCGAGGCGTAGCGACTTCCGACGTGAGGCGTACTCGGACGCGGGGCGTTCGCTTCGTACGCGCAGCGTAAGGCGAGGTGTCGCGTCCTTCATCCGGAGCGAGACCGTGGGCCGCAAGCGACGGCTCTGATCGCGCCACGTCACCCCTTTTCGCATCAGACTTCGCATTTTCGAGTTCAAACTTCAAAAATTCGTAACTTTCGCATACGAGCTCCGCTTTTGACGTTCTTTATATCCATGCGAAGGTGGGAATGTACTCTACAACTTTCGTTTAGACTCCGTCGGCTAATTTTGGCTCGATTTTAAATTTTATATTATTAATGGGCCGGGACACGATTGATCCGTTAAATCCTCATAACTTCTTCATCCGACATCCGTTTTTGCCCATCTTTTTCTCGTTACGCTACTCTCAATGAGATCTTCGATTCTTGTTCAGGTCGTGTCGGCTAAAAACCACTCGATCAAACATTCGACTTTCGGGTAGTACACTGCTAGTCCGAAACTTCGAAAAGGCGTAATTTCTTCATACGAAGTCGGATTTGGGCGTTCTTTTTATCGATGTTCTTAGTTTAACATATTCTACGACTTTCATCTAGATCGCTAAGGCTAAATCTCGCTCTATCGTAAATTCACTATTTACGCTTTCCGGTATCGTACCGGTTCCGTTGCGAAATTTCAACGGGTCATAACTTCTTCGTTATAACTCGGATTTCGGCGTTCTTTATATGCATGGAAACCTCGTGACATATACTACAACTTGGTCAAGATTATTTATTCTAAATAATCTTTTGTCGAAAAGTCTTTTTCGACTCCTATTGTCTCTAATTTGACTAGCCCGGATTTGCGGGCGTTACAATTATCTCCCCCTTAGGATGATTACGTCCCGGAATCATTAACGAAACAGGGTCACATAATGACTCCATACGTTATCTCTTTATCCTAGGTAATAATTATAACTTCTACATTCCTTCAAGTCTATCTCCTAGACTCGTTGACTGCAAGCAGTACTTGATCGTGCATCTGCTCTCTACCCCAGGTTAGACTCCAGGTTATGATCTATCATCATGTGTCGCATTTTTAGACTTAGGTCTCTTAGAGTTAAATTCTAAAACAGACTATGCCTTCCTTCATGTTTTAATGTGATATAATCACACTTTAACATTAGACATTTCTAGCTACTAACTTCTTTAACAACGAGCGCGATACTTCTATCAATCGTTTGGTTTAAGTCGGACGCTACATCAAACTTGATTCTCCGAGTCACGTAACATACCCATCGTAGTCGGACTCAATTTGATATGAACGCTAGGGTCGGAATATCAACAATCGTCTTAGTCATTACCGAAACAATGGTAACAACACACTAGAATAAGACGAAATCAATTACTAGTTTCTTGGTAACCTTGTGACTTTCCCTGATCCAAGCGTGAGTCCTGTGCTTCCGGTAGTATAGGCCTCTACTACCATTCACACCTACTCATACTTGCTCCAAGTATTGTCTCGCAGTTTTCCCAAGTCACTATGAAGCAAATCGCACAACAATTTCACACACCAGATAACAAAGCAAAGATTTTATTATTTCTTGAAACTATTACATATGTGTTCAAGTTCACCCTAGACTATGCCTCTACTAGGCTACATCATACGAAACTATGGCTACTGCATCATCCGTTCTTCGGGTAAGAAGTCCTCATCCTTGATTCCTTGCACGGTTTTCTTCTTCGTCGAGGATCATGTGAAATGCCCTTGGCCTTGGTGGCGTTTCTGGTCTTGCTGCTTTATTTTTCTTTGGGCAGTTCTTTGAAATATGCCCATTATTTCCACATTCGTAGCACTTCTTGTTGTAGAATGTACAATCTCTGGAATAGTGACCGGTCCTACCACACTTATAGCACGTCACATCTCCATCGCATCTTCCGAAGTGCTTCTTCTTGCACTTCTCACACCACTTGGCTTCATTCCTTCGGTCGTCCAGGTTAGACTTCGAGAACTTTCCCTTATTATCAGGTCTTTAGGATCCTTCCAACTTCCTCTTCTCACCAACTTCAACTTTCTCCAGACCCTTTTCTCTTATTTGGGTCTCAACATTCTTGGCTGCCCAGATGGCGGCTTTCAAAGTGGTTGTTTGTTTGACCATTGGACCAAAGTCTGCTGGTAGTCCGTGGGCAAACTTATTGACCTTGGAGAGTTCAGTTGGAACTAGATACGGAACAAGCTTCATTTTCTCCGTAAAACTTGCAGCATACTCGATGACACTCATCTTTCCCTTCTTCAGATTCTGAAACTCGTTGTTGATTTCTAGAAGATCCTGTTCAGAGCAGTACTGCATTTTTAGCTGTACCAGAAAATCCTCCCATGACATTTTGCTCGCTTCTCCTTTGGGCATCGAATCAGCTAGTAGCTTCCACCAGCTTAGTACTCCAGATTTCAACAGAGGAACCGCGAGAGCGGTCTTTTGCCTGTTGCTACACTCACAACTCTCAAACATCGTCTCCATATCGGAGATCTGACTTCCACCGGCGTTGGGCTTCCAGATAGACTCGGTGGTTTGGATGCCATGAAATCCTTGTATTTGCATCCACGTCCATCATTTCCTCCATCCTGATGGTTTTGCCTAACTATTGGTGGGTTGGCTTGACCAACAGTCCCACTGCAGTTTCCCTCCTCAGCTTGCCCTTCGTTCAACTCGGGCTGTTCGATCTGAACGGTCGCTTCCTCTCGATTTTGCTGGAGCAAACGCCTAGTTTCCTCCATTTGACGATCCAACATCGCTTGGATCATCGCTTGCACTCCGGCCATCGAGACTGGCTCAGCAGCGGCCTCCATTACCGGTATTTGCTCAATCACCGGGGGTCGGTTTCTATTCCTATTTGCATTCGCGTTCCCGCTGCGGGTTCTTGCCATCTTGATCTATACACCGAATAAGGTGAATCTAGATCTTTACTTAGGATTGACGGTTAAATCATCCTTATCACTCCGAAACGTTTATATGCTAGTTCTAATATCGTAGTCGTACGTTTAGAATCCTAAACACATAAGGTTTCCAGATCCAATCGGCAATAGACCATAGATCCGATCAAACTATAGCATAACTATTCATTTAGCACATAAAAGCAATTTAGGCATCATTCCTAAATTAAGCTAGTGCTCACACCTCACAATCATCGCCTAGCATTCTAAGTTTAAGTCTAGAAATAAATCCATATTCCTAGTTCGCTTAAACTAATGCTCTGATACCAACTGTGACATCCCCAAAATCACGGCCAGAAAAGACCGATTTTGTTTATGCTTTATGAAAATCAGAGTACTTCATTTTATAAAAAGGTTGCGGAATTTGTTCCCAGAAAAACATGATAAATACGTTATTAAAACATTTTCGAAGAAACGTATTTTTATTCATCTTAAAACGTTTGGGATGTCATCGTTAATACCGAAACATAAGCATAAACAGAACTTACAATGATTTACACTAGTGATCTATAGCTCTTTAATTCTCTCAGTGTAAAGTCACTTCACTTCGTTACCTGTGATATACATAAACTGAGTGGGTCAGGTTGGGAAACCTGGTGAGTACATAGGGTTTTCAACCCACAATAATATAATTGTTATGTTTAAACAATCAAACAATCAACCCAATTACCCATCCCCATTATCTTCTTTTAGTCTTCCCTAAAGATATTATCTTAAGGGTCATCTCCTATATCATATTTACTTCTCATCTCCTTACATCGTATTTCCTTATATGATTGTTCCTACGAACTTTACCTAAGGTTCATCGCCTATATTGCATAGACAATACTATTCCGGGGATTACTCCCTCAATATGTGTCTAGCAGGATTTAGGGTATCATCGCATGATTACACAGCCAAAACATCACCTGGACTTGTAAATCATGATAAGGGTTAGTCTATCATAACATGAATACGTAGCCACAACATCGTCTGGACTCGTAATTCATAATACGGGTTAGACTATCATCGCATGAATACGTAGCCACAACATCGCCTGGACTCGTAATTCATAATAAGGGTTAGACTATCATCGCATGAATACGTAGCCACAACATCGCCTGGACTCGTAATTCATCACCTACGGTTTACTAATAGTCTGCGGTCGCCATCTATACTCTGGTAGATGACTACATCTCCAAATTGTCAGACAAGGTTTTAGTATCCTACATCACCGATTCATAATCACCTATCTATCATCACCTTCGTATCATCACCTATCTCTCATTATTTTATTTCATCATTCACCAACTATTTCATCTACCCATGTTTTATCCCAACATATTTGTAGTTATAAAATAAATATACAGTTTAAATCATTTAAAACATGTATAAATCATTCATCCAGCATAGACAACAAGTATTCAGACAATATGTACACATAGCACGTAGTTTATATTAAAATACTTCATATCTATGTGTAAGATGAAAGGGACCATGCACTCACCTGATTAGGTGGTGACTCAACACTCGGACAGCGCTTCGATACTCTCAAAACGATGTTCCTTCGATAAAATCTAGTACCGATACAACTAGGGTTTAGTTTAACGATAACCGCGAGTCATTAATCAGTTTGACTATTATTAAGCGTTAATAATGCTCAATATAACTCATAATAATAGCCCAAATAATTATTTTAAGGACCTAATAACATTCCTATAATTATTTGGAAGCTATATTAAAAATTGCGTAAGCGTAGCACACTTACAGCGGATTTTATCGAAAACCGGAACTTAATTGGAGCAGCGTTTCGAAACCGAAAAACTCCTTTTTCTCGGGACTCCGGGAGCCTCGGGGCTTCCTTAGGGTGCTAGGGGTTCACCTAGACCTTAGGGAGGGTTTGGAACCTTAGAGAGAGAAATATTTTAGAGAGAGAGTGAGAAATGGTGTGAAAAATCCGGAGCTTCTCGCATGTATTTATAGGGCCGAAGGCTGCCTCTATGCGGGGCGTACCGAGGGTACGCTGGGCGTACTGCTCGGATAAGGGTGCCAGCTCGCACCAGCTGGCTCGCATTACCGGAGACGCGAGGCGTAGCGACTTCCGACGCGAGGCGTACTCGGATGCGGGGCGTTCGCTTCGTACGCGCGGCGTAAGGCGAGGTGTTGCGTCCTTCATCCGGAGCGAGACCGTGGGCCGCAAGCGACGGCTCTGGTCGCGCCACGTCACCCCTTTTCGCATCAGACTTCGCATTTTCGAGTTCAAACTTCAAAAATTCGTAACTTTCGCATACGAGCTCCGCTTTTGACGTTCTTTATATCCATGCGAAGGTGGGAATGTACTCTACAACTTTCGTTTAGACTCCGTCGGCTAATTTTGGCTCAATTTTAAATTTTATATTATTAATGGGCCGGGACACGATTGATCCGTTAAATCCTCATAACTTCTTCATCCGACATCCGTTTTTGCCCATCTTTTTCTCGTTACGCTACTCTCAACGAGATCTTCGATTCTTGTTCAGGTCGTGTCGGCTAAAAACCACTCGATCAAACATTCGACTTTCGGGTAGTACACTGCTAGTCCGAAACTTCGAAAAGGCGTAATTTCTTCATACGAAGTCGGATTTGGGCGTTCTTTTTATCGATGTTCTTAGTTTAACATATTCTACGACTTTCATCTAGATCGCTAAGGCTAAATCTCGCTCTATCGTAAATTCACTATTTACACTTTCCGGTATCGTACCGGTTCCGTTGCGAAATTTCAACGGGTCATAACTTCTTCGTTATAACTCGGATTTCGGCGTTCTTTATATGCACGGAAACCTCGTGACATATACTACAACTTGGTCAAGATTATTTATTCTAAATAATCTTTTGTCAAAAAGTCGTTTTCGACTCCTATTATCTCTAATTTGACTAGCCTGGATTTGCGGGCGTTACACTAAAACTACTTCAGAAGCTAAAGTAGAACCAAAATCAACTGTTAAGGGTTTAGGAAAGGGATTACTAAAGGAAATTAAGAAAAAATCTGATGATAAAATCAACAAAATTGAACAGGAAATTACAACAAACAATAAATCATATGATATTGAAGAGATGAAAAAGGTGGATGAAGAAAAGGATATAATGTGGAGAAAACTGCTTCCTGAAGAAGCCTATTTGCACCTTAAAGAATCAGATACTGGTCTCCACCTTAAGGTTGGTTTATGTAACAACCCGGACTTTCCAGGTATTTATTATTGGTATATTTTTGGAGAATTGTGAGTGGACTCGGCGAGTTGGAGCTCAAACTCGTCGAGTAGGATCACGATTTTGGATGCGGGTTCGCATCTGGACTCGGCGAGTCCACGCTGTGTAATGAAACCCTAATTCCCAGGGTTTGAGACCTATTTAAAGGGCCTTACGTCCGTCATTTGTGCTCATGAATCCATAGAGATAAACCCTAGAGTGTTTGAGCGTTTTGAGAGAGAAAGGAAACCATTCTTGACCTTTGTGGTGTTGTTTAGCAAGAAGAAGGAGGTCCTAACCAAGAGGAAGCAAAGGAGGTTGCTATACTGTGGATTTGAAGCTTAGAACATCACACTTGAGGTATTATTTCAGCTCATCTTCTATTTTATGAAGTATATTTGGATTTAGGGTTTCTTCTGGCCTTTGTTGGGTTGATTTGATGCCCAAATAGTCCCTTTCTAGTGATGAGGCTTTGGATCTAGATCCATAGAGGTCCAGAGAGCCTCACTCATCAAGCTTTATGAAGAGCAATGGAGGTTATGACCTTGAGTTGTGGTACTTGGGGCTAAATCATCATATATGGTCATATAGATGTTGTATGTACATCAAGATAGCGACTTTACGTGATAAATAAGCTTGGAAGGACTGGATCTATGAGTTAGTGGAACAGATATGACCTCAGGAGTGAGTTTGAGTCGTTGCATGGCATGGACTCGCCCAGTCCGGAGAACAGACTCGACGAGTAGCATGAAGATTGCCCAGCACCACTCAGCGAGTGGTCTTGCCGAGTTGAGGGATTGACTTAGTGAGTTAGGGAGAGTCAGAGTGGGTTCACAGGTGGACTGAGTCAAGCTGGGTCTCGCCGAGTTGTTCTTGAGACTCGGCGAGTTGAGTCGTGGAGGCCCCACAACTCATGCCAGGTGGAACTCGTCGAGTTAGGAGAATACTCATCGCGTCAAGTGAGGATCCTAGGGGAAATCAGTGTATGCGTATAGACTCGTCGAGTCGCTATAGTGCACTCGCCAAGTCCGGTCAAAGTTGACCGTTGACCATTGACCAGTGTTGACCTATGTTGACTTGTTAAGGGATAGTCAACCTTAGTTGGGAAAATGTTAATTAGAGATGTATTGTGTTATAGGAGGACTATAGCTCGGGAGATCGAGCACTAGTGATTTCAGGGATTTACGAATTTTCGAGATACGCGAGGTGAGTCTTCTCACTATACTTTACCTTGAGTAGGTAAATAGAGTTATGTGATACAGTGCTTGTATACTATATTTACATGTTATGTGTTGCGTTGCATTATTCTTTGTGATTTATGTTGTGCATCTTTACAAAGTTAGAACCTGAGGGTTCACAGAGTTTGGGTGCATGGACCCACAGAGTTATAGCCTCGAGTGGCTAATATGTGTTATATGTGGTATTTTGGGGAACTCACTAAGCTTTGTGCTTACATTGTTTGTTGTTATTTGTTTCAGGTAGTAGTGACGACCGTGGGAAGCCACCGGCTTGATCAGTACACACGCATGGGATTTATGATTTTGAGATCTTGGGATTTTTGTATTACTTGGATTGAATGTTCAAATATGGCTGTTTTATGAATATTAAGTGAATTACGTTTTATAAAATTTGAAAATTTTGTTTTGAAATTTATGGTGTTGCAAGTTGGTATCAGAGCCTTGGTTTGAGGGATTCGGGTACACCTTCGGGAGTATTTGAACTCAAACTGAGGATTTGGAAAATATTTTCAAAAAGAAAACCAAATTTTATAAAAGTAAAAGATTTCTAGAGAAATTCAGAGGAGAAACGTGTGTACGATCAGTCAGCGCCCGAACGGTGATTTCCCAAAATACCCTTATATTATATGATTATGAGATTGTTATGATGTATTCTCTTGCTAAAGTAGGCTAGGTATTCCTATTAGGACTAGAGTGCCCTGATTTGTGATGCCTTAGCCTAGGGAGAGGTGAGCTGCTATGAGATGTGTGTGAGAGAATTGGTAGCAGCGAGGAGCTTATGACAGATCTGTTAGAAAGTGATAGAGTACTTGGAAATTGGGATTCGAAGAGGAGGATTCGGGGTGTATACTGAAACGGTGTGGACAGTAGTATTGGGCCCGTACTACTGAAAGCACCGGGGCGGTGTACGGTCCGAGTAAGAATATTCGAAATGCCAAGGATCAAGGAGGGATGAGTTGTCGAGTGTGAGTATGCTCGAGCGGATTCTAATTTATAATATGTTGTATTTCAGAGGTTGATCATGGTGATGACACGTCATATGCCGGAGGGCGTTGGGGCTAGTGATGAGGATATCCGTCAGATCATTCACGAGGAGGTAGCTGCGGTCATTAGGGAAGAGATACCAGAGATGTTCAGGTCTATTAAGACCGCACTGATTGAGACTTTCGACGAGCATTATGCTGCTCTTTCTGAGGCTATTGTTGCGGTGGCCACCGCAGCTGTTGCTGCTGCGAGGCTGCAGGGTGGTGATGTGTTGCTGTTCCGGGAGTTCAGCAACACAAAACCACTAGAGTTTGATGGGACCCTTGACCCAGTGGCGGCTATGAGATGGATTTCTGACATAGAGGGGTGTTTCTTCACTTGCTCATCTCCTGAGCATTTGAGAGTACGGTTCGTGCTGAACCAGCTTCGCTTGGGAGCGAAGGACTGGTGGAAGTTTGTGACAGCACACTTTTCGCCAGCTGAGCTTGCGGCAGTGACCTGGGAGAGGTTCACTGCCATGTTCCGAGATGAGTACGTTCCCCAGGTGGAGAGGGAGCGTTTGGCCCAGGAGTTTCTGACCCTCAAGCAGGGCACTGAGTCTGTTACGGTGATTACTAAGATGTTTCACGAGAGGGCGATGTTCTGCCCTGAGCACGTGTCCACTGAGCAGGCACGTATGAGCCGGTATTTGAGTATTTTGAGGCGAGACATTCGGGATTTCGTGGCGAACTCCTCATACCGGATATTTGATGAGCTTCAGGCAAATGCCCGGAAGAGGGAGATCGAGTTGGAGACTCAGGCTAGGGAGGAGGCTGAGTCTGAGGGGAGGGATCGGCGACCGACACAATTCCAGCCGGCAGCCAAGCGGGCCAAGCCCGCTGATCCCAAATCAGGGATCCAGAAGGGCCGCACTTGTGGAAAGTGCGGCAAGGGTCATGATGGAGTATGTAGAGCTGGATCTTGCTACAAATGTGGCAAGGAGGGGCATATAGCCAAGGACTGCCCCAAGGGGTTTTCAGTATGTTTTCACTGCAACCAGACCGGACACCGGAAGGCGGAATGTCCGTAGTTACGGGGATCAGCTCAGGGAGCACTTCAGGGATCTGCCCCTGCCGCCATCAGAACTACCGAGAGCCGGCCAGTGAAGGCCGAGGCGCCGAGTGCACGTGGGAGAGCGTTTCAGTTGACCGCGGAGGAGGTCCGCGCAGCGCCCGATGTCGTGGCTGGTATGTATTCTTTCGTGTATTTATTGTAATGTTGAGATATTATGCTTATATTATGTTATGCGTAGGTACTTTTCTTGTGAATTTTGTACCTGCCTTGGTATTATTTGACTCGGGTGCGAGTCGGTTTTTTGTATCTTTGGCTTTTAGTCAGCACATCAGTGTTAGTCGCAAGGCGCCGAGTCGGCCTCTGAGAGTTTCCATAGCTGACGAAAAGGTGATATATGCCACGGAGGTGATCCGTGGGTGCGTACTCGAGATTTTCGGTGTTGAGTTCCCGATTGATTTGATTCCTATTGCCATGGGGGATGTCTGTGTCATTGTGGGCATGGACTGGTTGAGCAGGTTCGATGCGGTTATCGACTGCGAGCGACAGCTAGTGACCATACGAGACCCTAGTGGGGGAGTTCTTATAGTGTACGACGAGGGTACCCTTTCTAGATCAGCGTTTTGTTCGGCCGCTAGGGTGAGGCAGTGTCTACGGCAGGGCTGTAAGGGTTTTGTGGCGTACGTGTCGGATACGAGGGTTGATTCCAAGAGGCCGATGTAGGTGGAGGAGGTTCCTATAGTGTGTGAGTTCCCGGATGTCTTTCCAGAGGAGTTGTCGGGTGTGCCTCCCGTGAGGCAAGTAGAGTTCGATATTGATTTGGTCCTGGGGGCCGCGCCTATCGCTAAGGTGCCTTATCATCTTGCACCTCCAGAGATGCAAGAGTTATCCTCGCAGCTTCAGGGGCTGCTGGAGAAAGGGTTTATTCGGCCGAGCAGCTCGCCGTGGGGAGCGCCTATTCTGTTTGTCAAGAAGAAGGATGGTTCACACCAGATGTGCATTGATTACTGGGAGTTGAAAAAGCTGACGGTCAAGAACCGTTACCCGTTACCGAGGATCGACGATTTGTTCGACCAGTTGCAGGGAGCATCTTGGTTCTCCAAGATCGATTGGATGTCTGGATACCATCAGGTGAGGGTGCGAGATGAGGACGTCCAGAAGACAGCGTTTAGGACGCGTTATGGGCATTATGAGTTTGTGGTGATGCCTTTCAGACTCACCAATGCCCCGGCAGTATTCATGGATCTCGTGAACTGGGTGTGCAGGCCGATGTTGGATCGGTCGGTGATTGTATTCATTGATGACATTTTGGTATATTCGAGATCTAGAGAGCAGCATGAGGAGCATTTGAGGGAGATCCTCGGAGTTCTGAGATCAGAGAGGCTTTATGCCAAATTCTCCAAGTGTGATTTCTGGTTGCGAGAGGTTCAGTTCCTAGGACATCTTGTTAACCAGGAAGGGATATTGGTCGATCCGGCCAAAGTTGAGGCGGTGATGAGTTGGGAGGTGCCGAGGTCACCCTCCGAGATCAGGAGTTTTCTAGGGCTGGCTGGTTATTATCGGAGATTTATCAGGGATTTCTCTAAGATCGCAGTGCCACTCACTAGGTTGACCCGGAAGGGTGTCGCTTTTTCATGGGGCACCGAGCAGCAGGCCTCCTTTGAGACGCTTCGCCAAAGGTTATGCGAGGCCCCGGTGTTAGCCCTCCCGGAGGGAATGGAGGACTTTGTTGTATACTGTGATGCATCGATCTTGGGATTGGGAGCGGTGCTGATGCAGAGAGGGCATGTGATAGCATATGCATCGAGGCAGTTGAAGCCTCATGAGACGAGGTATCCCACCCATGACCTAGAGTTGGGGGCAGTGGTATTCGCCCTCAAGATTTGGCGCCACTATTTGTATGGGGTTCGGTGTACGATATACATGGACCATAAGAGTCTGAAGTATTTAATGGATCAGCCCAACCTAAATATGCGGCAGAGGAGGTGATTGGATGTTGTTAAGGATTACGATTGTGAGATCCTGTACCATCCGGGCAAGGCTAATGTGGTAGCCGACGCCCTGAGTCGCAGGGCAGAGAGCTCCCCGTTGCGAGATGTATGTTTGCGATTGACCGTGATGACTCCGGTGTTGGACACCATTCGAGGAGCACAGGCTAAGGCAGTGAGGTTGGAAAACCAAAAGAGAGAGAGTTGTTGGGTTGGTATCGAAGTTCGTTACCGATGGTCAGGGGCTTATGACTTTTCAGGGGCGTATTTGGGTACCGTTTGTGGGAGGAACACGTACCATTTTGATGGATGAGGCTCATCGGTCGAAATTCTCGATCCATCCTGGGGCCACTAAGATGTATTTGGATTTGAGGAGGGAGTATTGGTGGCTCTGTATGAAGAGGGATGTTGCGTGGTTTGTTGAGAGGTGCTTAACCTGCCGTAGGGTTAAGGCCGAACACCAGAGACCGCATGGTAAGTTGCAGCCGTTGGAGGTTCCTGAATGGAAGTAGGAACAGATCACCATGGATTTCATCACCAAATTACCAAGGACTGCTCGGGGAGTTGATTTAATTTGGGTGATTGTGGACAGGTTGACGAAGGGCGCTCACTTCCTTGCTATCAGCGAGAGTTCTTCCGCAGAGAAGTTAGCAGAGATGTATGTGAGGGAAGTGGTATCTCGGCATGGGGTGCTGATCTCTATTGTCTCAGACCGGGATGTACGTTTCACTTCCAGATTCTGGAAGAAGTTTCATGAGGAGCTGGGTACTAGGCTGCATTTTAGTACCGCATATCACCCCCAGACAGACGGACAGAGTGAGCGGACGATTCAGATGCTCGAGGACATGCTCCGAGCATGTGTATTGGATATCAGGGGAAGTTGGGATACGTATTTTCCCTTTTCTGAGTTTTCTTACAACAACAGCCATCATTCGAGCATCAATATGCCGCCCTTTGAGCTGTTGTATGGGAGGAGGTGTCGGACCCCCATTCGCTGGGGAGAAGTCGGACAGTGCGTTATGGGCAACACTGAGATCGTACTTCATATGACAGAGCAGATCCAGCAGGTCAGACGCCGGTCCGAACTTGAGTTCCAGGTCGGCGACTTTGTGCTCCTGAAGGTCTGTCCTTGGAAAGGAGTGATCCGATTCAGTAAGAGGGGCAAGTTGGGGCCCCGATATATCGGACCATTTCGGGTAGTCGCGAGGGTAGGCAGGGTAGCCTATCGTTTGGATTTGCCAGCAGAGTTGGGGTAGATTCACGACACTTTCCATGTGTCGCAATTATGGAAGTGTATAGCCGATGAGTCGGCAGTGGTTCCATTAGAGGATATTCAGGTGGATGCAAGCCTGAATTATGCTGAGAGACCAGTGGCAATCAGAGATCGGAAAATCAAAGTTCTGAGGAACAAGGAGGCACCTTTGGTTTTGGTTCAGTGGCAACATCGGAAGGGGTCCGAGATGACTTGGGAACCGGAGCGTGAGATGCGCGAGCAGCATCCGGAGTTATTTGCAGAGCGAGACTTCGAGGGCGAAGTCTAGTTCTAGTGGGGGAGAATTGTAACAACCCGGAATTTCCATGTATTTATTATTAGTATATTTTTGGAGAATTGTGAGTGGACTCGGCGAGTTGGAGCTCAGACTCGCCGAGTAGGATCGCGATTTTGGACGCGGGTTCGCGTCTGGACTCGGCGAGTCCAAGAGTGGACTCGGCGAGTCCATGCTATGTAATGAAACCCTAATTCCCATGGTTTGAGACCTATTTAAAGGGCCTTATGGCCGTCATTTGTGCTCACCAATCCATAGAGAGAAACCCTAGAGTGCTTGAGCGTTTTGAGAGAGAAAGGAAGCCATTCTTGACCTTTGTGGTGTTGTTTAGCAAGAAGAAGGAGGTCCTAACCAAGAGGAAGCAAAGGAGGTTGCTATACTGTGGATTTGAAGCTTAGAACATCGCACTTAAGGTATTATTTCAGCTCATCTTCTGTTTTATTAAGTATATTTGGATTTAGGGTTTCTTCTGGCCTTTGTTGGGTTGATTTGATGCCCAAATAGTCCCTTTCTAGTGATGAGGCTTTGGATCTGGATCCATAGAGGTCCAGAGAGCCTCACTCATCAAGCTTTATGAAGAGCAATGGAGGTTATGACCTTGAGTTGTGGTACTTGGGGCTAAATCATCATATATGGTCATATAGATGTTGTATGTACATCAAGATAGCGACTTTACGTGATAAATAAGCTTGGAAGGACTGGATCTATGAGTTAGTGGAACAGATATGACCTCAGGAGTGAGTTTGAGTCATTGCATGGCATGGACTCGCCGAGTCCGGAGAACAGACTCGGCGAGTAGCATGAAGATTGCCCAGCACCACTCAGCGAGTGGTCTTGCCGAGTTGAGGGATTGACTCAGTGAGTCAGGGAGAGTCAGAGTGGGTTCACAGGTGGACTGAGTCAAGCTGGGACTCGCCGAGTTGTTCTTGAGACTCGGCGAGTTGAGTCGTGGAGGCCCCACAACTCATGCCAGGTGGAACTCGTCGAGTTAGGAGAATACTCGTCGTGTCAAGTGAGGATCCCATGGAAATCAGTGTATGCGTATAGACTCGTCGAGTCGCTATAGTGCACTCGCCAAGTCCGGTCAAAGTTGACCGTTGACCATTGACCAGTGTTGACCTATGTTGACTTGTTAAGGGATAGTCAACCTTAGTTGGGAAAATGTTAATTAGAGATGTATTGTGTTATAGGAGGACTATAGCTCGGGAGATCGAGCACTAGTGATTTCAGGGATTTACGAATTTTCGAGATACGCGAGGTGAGTCTTCTCACTATACTTTACCTTGAGTAGGTAAATAGAGTTATGTGATACAGTGCTTGTATACTATATTTACATGTTATGTGTTGCGCTGCATTATTCTTTGTGATTTATGTTGTGCATCTTTACAGAGTTAGAACCTGAGGGTTCACAGAGTTTGGGTGCACGGACCCACAGAGTTATAGCCTCAAGTGGCTAATATGTGTTATATGTGGTATTTTGGGGAACTCACTAAGCTTTGTGCTTACATTGTTTGGTGTTATTTGTTTCAGGTACTAGTGACGACCGTGGGAAGGCGCCGACTTGATCAGTACACACACATGTGATTTATGATTTTGAGATCTTGGGATTTTTGTATTACTTGGATTGAATGTTCAAATATGGTTGTTTTATGAATATTAAGTGAATTAGGTTTTATAAAATTTGAAAATTTCGTTTTGAAATTTACGGTGTTACAGTTTACTTGCTGTTTATAGGAAAAATAATAATAATTCAAAAGGGTAAATTGGTAAAATGCAGAAACTACATTGTGCTTTTATGTATTTTAGCCTTTTGAAACATGGTAACTAGGAAAAATGGTTTTCCTTTTGGAAATCATAACAATATAATGTATAATGGTTTTATACTTTTGTTATTAAGGTCGAATTTTATATATATATATATATATATATATATATATATATATATATATTAAAAAAAGAGCTTATGAATATTATAGTTGTATGGTTTTAAACTTTGGCCACAAAAGATTTTTATTTTAAAGTTTGGCCATGAAGTATAGTTTTAGGGTTTTACACTTTGGCCACAAAAGTTTGTTATTTTAGACTTTGGCCACAAATGACTTTAAACTTTGGCTTCAAAACTTTTTTTTTTCAGACTTTGGCCACAAAAACAGAACCCAAATATGAGTCATCCATTAATTTGCATCGATGTCATTAATTTGCACTCATTTCTTCTATTGTTTTGAATGTGATGGATGGATGGATGCTGAAAAAGTTCTGGTTACAGGAAGTAGAGGCCTTGAATGAACTCCGGCAAACTGAAACTTGTAAAAGTTTGGTCCACATATTCTTTGCTTTATATAACACTTCCAAGGTTTGGAGTTTGGTCTGGACACCTTTCTTATACTAACAATTAATGTTGATGAGATCATGACTTGTTAAAAGCAATTACAGATTTCAGGTATAACTGATATGGGGTTGCAGCCAAGGAAAGTAAATAGAGTTGGTGTTATTGGTCCGGGGTCAATAGCAATAGCAACAACGTTTATCCTTGCTAACATTCATGTAATATTTAAGGAGGATGATGAGAATTCTCTGGAGGCTACACTCGGTGAAATCAAAGGTGAGTCATGATATGAGCTTAAAAAGTATGGTCACAACTCACAACTCTTACTTGGTTATCTACATCTTCAGCTAATTTTCACAACCTTCTTATGGCAGGGAAAATGACCAAGGAGAAGCTTGAAAGAATTGTATCTCTGTTGAAAGGTGTACTCAGTTCTGATAGCTTCAAACATGTGGATTTAGTTGTAGAGGTGAGTTTGAATCCTAACTATATAATTCATCTGTTACAACAAGGGTTTTGGCAGATAAGTCCCTGAAAAAGGTAAAGTTTTTTAAATATTATTTTTGCTACTTTTCTTTTAATTACAAAAAAAATATTTATTTGTTGTGTTGGCACTTGGCAAGTCCTGTTAACAATATTGTTGTTATGGGACTGGTGAGTTCAAGTTCAGGAGAGCTACGAAACGAATGGCATGCACCCAATGACTACTCTATAAATGTTGCCACTTTTAACGCTACTAAGGTATAACCAAGGGTATTTTGGTCTTTTAATAAATACGTTTGACTAACCTTTTTAATTTCCATAACAAGTGCTATTGGCTACTAGAGGTGGCCATCTGGTTTACCTTGAAACTGGTGACGGTGTTTTAGTAGAAAAAATGCATGCAGAACTGAAATATGATATCTCATGTCTTGACATAAACCCCATTGGTGAAAATCCAAATTATAGTAATATTGCTACAGTTAGGATGCGGATTGTATTAGTGTCAAGATATTTTCACTACCCGATTTAAATCTCATCACTGAAGAACATCTAGGTGGCGAAATAATACCACGTTCTGTTCTTCTTTAGGCCTTTGAAGGGGTATGATTCTCATCTTATCTTCATCTTTATCTTCATATATGAGGGCAAATTTGTAAAAAGTTTTTAATGTTTAATTACAGATACCTTAGTTGTTGTGTGCACTTGGGGATTGACATATTTTGAAATTTTTACTCAACACAAGCATAGGGGAATTAACAGACAGGAAAAAGGTGTCACTTGGGAAAGAACTAAGAATGTTGTCACGGGCTGCAAGAGATGCTGGAGCCCTTAGAGAAGCTAAGGACAAACTGGAGAAGTGAGTTAACGAGCTGACATGGAGATTAGAGTTTGAAAAGCATTTGAGGGTATATATTTTTTTATATTTCTTGAATCTAATCAGTTTGTAAATTTTTGTTACAACTTCTATTGATTTGTTTTATCTTTCCATGGAATTATTATTTGTATGACATTAAATTTTATGCAATGGATTGTATTTTTTATATGATATTTTATTTACTATTATGAGACATTAAATAAAAATTTATTTGAAAACTAATAAATCTATAAATAATATTTTTTTTTAAACATTTAAAATTATGATACGCAAAAATGTGTGTCATCTTCATTTATGACAAGACCTTTCTTGACAGGGCTTCAATGATACACAATGCGAGTCGTAAATGTGCGTCATAAGGTTACGACACGCAAATGTGTGTCATCTTCCTTTATGATAGGGCCTTCCTTGATACGCAATGAGTGTCATAAACGCGCGTCGTAAATGCGGGTCGTAATTGTGCGTCGTAAATAGACAACACACAAAAGCGTGTCATCTCTCGTTATGACAGGGCCTTTCTTGACACGCATTTGCACGTCGGCTGAGCGTTTTACGACACGCATTGCACGTCGTAAAATGCTGTTTTTCTAGTAGTGATGTAAGGTTCGGTGTACTTAGTTCACTATAAACAAGAGCTTTGATACCATTCTGTCACACCCCAAAACCAGAACGACAGAAATGTTCTGGGGCAGAGGATGACATGCGTAGTATCTCATGAACAATTGTATCATAGCAAGCATAGTAAACACAACCAAACATTGAATACATATATGAATAAGGTTTATATTATCTTAGTACATAGTTTTGTTCATATCCAAAGTAAAATAGAAAGACGTGACTCTAACGCTCCGACTTCTCCAATCTCCTGGAAGTACCTGCTTACTAATTTCCTAAGAATACAAGTAGTTTGAAAGAATATCAGCATAAAGCTGGTGAGTTCATAACCATTCAGTTTTGGTGGAAATGTTTCTTTGATCCATTTGAAAAGTGTTCCTCAAGAAAATCCTATATTTTCTTATGAAAAGCGTGTTTGAAAACCGATTCCTTCCATAACTCCTTAGTTCATACTCTTGGAATAGTGTCCAAGGTCATTAACTATTGGTCATATTTCTAATAATAGCAGAGTCCTTTTGGGTTGCCCTCAAGACCTAAATTGAGTAGAATAAATAAAGGAGAAATTGGTTTATTAATTATTATGGCTAATAATTAATTAGAAACTATTTGGAAATATATATTGGGAATTAATTAATAGTTTAATTAATTAAAGGGTTGAATGTTCATTAATCGATAGTTGGTTAATCAGGAATGTTCCAGAACCTTCTGGAATTAGGGTTGGATGAAAATCACTCCATCCCACATGGGAAAGGAGTGAAATTTCGTGGTTATGACTCCATCCCACATGGGAAGGAGTACTAAACCCTAGGAGGCATCCAAGGCTATAAATAGGGCCTTAGGCATTTCATTCCTCCTTGCACCTTGGCTTGAAGTATTCACCAACCCTTCTTCCTCCCCCTTTTAGGGATGATTTCTAACCCCTTTGGGTTTGTGAAATTGACCCTTCTCCTAGTTATTTTATTCCACTCTTTGGTGTCATTGGGTGTGATAGCATTAGAGGGATTCTGGTTTGGGTCCTTTCATCCAATAAACTTCATGAAGGTTCAAGATCTCAACCATGGAGATCAAGGGCTACATAAGAGGTATGTTTTCTTACTTATGTTTTAGTTTTCTAGGGTTGATGTAATTATCATGAAGCCATAGATCCATAGGATGCATGTACACTTAGGTATATCGTTGTTTCGATTTTTCCGCTACCTAGTTTTAGAGTATATTTGATGCATAGAAAACCCAACAGTGATATCAGAGCCATTGGTTAATGGTTACTTTCACCCTAGATCCATGTTTTTCTGTAAAAACTTGTTTGAAATTGAATGATAGAAGATTAATTGAAAAATTCGTAATGGTTAAAACCCTAGTCGCAGCTCACGACGTGAGAGCTATGAGCTGACGACGCGGGCTCGGCTGGATTAGGGTTTTCATTTTTTTGCCATTTTTCAAATATGAAGGCTTATTAAATATGGATAAATACCTAATTTAAATTGTTTAAATCTGGAAAATAATGGATAAGTATTATTTAAATGTGTTTATTTAAATTTGAATATTTATTTGATGATTAATATATATTATTTAAATGTGTTTATTTAAATTTGAATATTTATGGATAAATATTATTTAATCTTATTTTAAATTTGAATATTTATTATTTAAATAGTGATTTCAAATATTTAATATTATTTATAAAAAAGATTTATAAATTTGAATATTACCCCCTTATGATTTATTAATTGTTACATTGCGTCCTCGCAATTAATTAAAATTAATAATAGACAACTAAATTTAAAGAGTTTTAAATTTACCCCTTATATTTATATATATATTAGAATTGTGTTTATTATATGTATAAGAAAGTTACAACATGCGCCCTCGCGTGTTTAAATGTTGACATTGTCTGTCTTACCTCGACTAGGCTCACCCGTTCTAATCTAGGGGTTTAAGGAGGTCTCTTTGATTCCTAATGAGGTCGGTTTTGAATATGCTTCGCGCTTACCACCCTCACCGCCCAATTGCATTTTGTGAATGGAGTTACCGAAAGGGTTTGATAGTGATAAGGTTAATCTAAAAGTATTTTAAATACAAGTATAAAACAAAATCCCAGTTTATTAATAGAATGTGAGTTTATATTATCCATGAAAATTGCACATTCTCTTTATATTTTGTTGGTGGAGCTCGTGTGGTTAACCGACACATCAATCTAGGGTATAGTTGAGAATGATATGGAACTCGCAAGAGTCGGGGACCATGCGATTTTGCAAGGTTAATTCTCAATCTATTTAATGTGAATCTTATGTTATCCATAAAAGTTGCACATTCTCTTTATAACTTGTTGATGGAGCTCGCGTCGTTAACCGACACGTCAATTGGAGAGTATAAGTAGAGAATGATGTGGAACTCGCGAATCTCAAGCGTAACTTGAGCCGGGGACCATGCGGTTTTGTATGGTCGATTCACCATATGTTCAATGATCCGCGGCGACCCCGTCATTGAATTTGAGATGAACATAATTCGAGATTAACATGCCACTGATAGTTAATGAATCTCAAAGATTTAGGAATTTCGTGGTGATCGAAATTGGCAAAGGGCTTTGCCTACCTAAATAACTTTATTGTGTTTACGACATCCCTTTACACATCATGGAGCAAAATATGGATCCTAGCCTTTTAAAATAATTTTATTTAGGGTGATTATTTTCTAAGTATAAGTAAAACAAACTATAATGGAACTTGTTATTGAATGATGTCTATAACCTTATCCACTAAAATCTACTGCTATAAAACCTTTGAAAGGATTAGCTTTGAGGATGATCAATCTTGTCAAATTCGTAGTTTGGGAGTAGTTCTCATAAACGAAAGGAAAGATCATGCCTTTGTTAAAGCTATTCCTTGGTTACTTCAAACATTGCATTCTAAAGTGTTAGAAAGATCAATTGTCAAATGTACGTTGTAAAATGACATATTGAAGTAAAATAGAATTTCCTTGAGTTAGGAGTTGACTAGGATTAATCGACTAGCTGACATGTACATATAATCAATTCATTTTGATTTTGATATGAACAACTTGGAATGACCATGAAGGAGTTGTGTAGAATGTTAAAGTTTCCTTTTGGATTTAACATGGCAGTCATAGAAACTTAAACTTCAAATACTCCCGTAAATTTACTATCATGAATAGAAGTGTCAAGAAGAACGCCAATTGCCCATGGTTTAACAGGCGATTAGTGTTGGCATACCTAATCTAGGCCCAAATACCTAGGACAAAGAAAGACTTATTATAATACATGTTCTGATAGCTGCTCGTTTCCATAACAAGAAAAGGACTAAGAAATGCCCAAATATATATTTGAGGTGAAAGAACCGAAACATGAAGAAGTTAGATTTGATCATGGATCACGAGCCCGTGCTACTTTCCATTGGATCAAAAGATAACTTGTTCTTCAATGTTTGGTATTCAATCAAATATATGGATTTATAATGTCATCAAAACATTACTTCTAAACCTTAAGCGTGTTGCTAAGGATTAGTGTTGACATTTGCAAGAATGTGCAGTCACTAAAATGAAGTAAGAAGACTAAAACATGGAGAAGATAATTTGATCGTGAATGCCAAGCCCTTGATACATTTATAGGATCAAAAGATAACTCTTGTCAAAATGTTTAGTCTATGGTATTATAATTGAAATTGTTTATACTACGATTCATGAGATAGTTCTGAATTATTTAAATGTGGAGCATTCTAACATGTTAAAGGAAAGTCATGTAATCTATGAAGCTAGTATAGTAGCAATCGTTCAAAAATGATTCGAACATTTAAATAAGGGGGAAATCTTCAGAAAAGTCCCAATATTTACGGAAAAGTTACACTTTAGTCCCAAGATTTTTTTTTTGAACGAAAAAGTCCTGAAAACCGGCAAAAATTTGCAGTTTGACCCTTTTTGACCGGTTGAAACCGGTACCAAACTAATTTGGGACTATTTCGTAAACTAATCCAAAATATTGGGATTTTTCAGTAAACAAAAAATATTAGGACTTTTCTGTAAACAAAAATATTAGGACTTTTCTATAAACAAAACCTTAATTATTATTATTGTTATTATTATTATTATTATTATTATTATCATCATCATCATCATCATCATCATCATCATCATCATCATCATCATTATTATTATTATTATTATTATTATTATTATTATTATTATTATTATTAAAAATATAAATAAGAATACTTTTTTTTGAACTTGTTATTATTAATATTGTTACTAATACATATAAATGTATTTAAATGAAAAAATAATATTAATGACATTGTTTAAGGGTGGAGGTGGAGGAGATGTTGCTGCCTTTAGCATTGAAATCATGCATGTTTGCTTGTATATTTTTACTTTTTATATGGCCATTTCACATTTGTTGTTATTGTTTTCAATTAAAAATAATAATACTTAACAATTTAAAAGAAGTTGCATATTTGTAAAATTCTTTATAAATAGTTTAAGTTAGAAGGATTTCTCACTTTGTATATAAAAATGTTTACAGTAGAAGGATTATTTTCCAAATCCAACAGATCCACTACAAATATCTACATAGGTAGCCCATATCAAAATTCAAAAATATTAATTACAATATCTTGTTCAATAAAAAGTAATAGGACATGTTTTATGGATTAATACTTTTGAATTTTGAATAATACTTTTGAATTATTCCTATTACTTTTTGTTAAACAAAATATTGTAATTAATACTTTCGAATTTTAATATAGGTTACTTATGTAGATGTTTGTAGTGGATTTGTTGGATTTGGAAAGTAATTCTTCAACCTTAAACAATTTTATATACAAAATGAGAAACTCTACTACCTTAAACTATTAATATGCAACTTCTTTCAAATTGTTAAATATTAATATTCTGAATTGAAAACAATAATAACAAATATGAAATGACCATATACAAAGTAAAAATATACAAGTAGACATTCACGATTTCAATACTAAAAACATCACCATCTCCTCCACCTCCACCCTTAAACAATGTTATTAATAATATTTTTTTCATTTAATGCATTTATATGTATTAGTAATAATATTAAAAATAACAAGTTCAAAAAATAGTATTCTTATTTATATTTTTAATAATAATAATAATAATAATAATAATAATAATAATAATAATAATAATAATAATAATAATAATAATAATAACAATAATAATAATTAAGGTTTTGTTTATAGAAAAGTCCTAATATTTTTGTTTACAGAAAAGTCCTAATATTTTTTGTTTACTGAAAAATCCCAATATTTTGGATTAGTTTACGAAATAGTCCCAAATTAGTTTGGTACCGGTTTCAACCGGTCAAAAAGGGTCAAACTGCAAATTTTTGCCGGTTTTCAGGACTTTTTCGTTCAAAAAAAAAATCTTGGGACTAAAGTGTAACTTTTCCGTAAATATTGGGACTTTTCTGAAGATTTCCCTAAATAAGGTGTATTATTGTGAATATCTGTTGATGTTAGTTCAACTAATGGATCGTTCAGAAGGACCACAATATGTACTGATTCGAATACATCCAAAGTTTTGGGTGAAATGTATTTGTGGAATCATAGTCTTGGATACATAAACGAGAAATGCATTACCAAGTATCCAGTTGGATCGGATTTTGGATATCATTTGACCTCGAGTCTCATGATAAATGTAAATCTTGTTTATCAAGATAGATGATGAATGTTTCACTGAGTGATGTGAGTATCTGTTGGAATTAGTTTACACTAATGGACCGTTCAGATTAACTGCAATACATGGTGAGATCAACTTCGTATGAATGTGAGTCTGAAACCTTTCAGGTGTTCAGAGCTCTCATAAAGTGAAGTTGATAATTAATTGGGCAATAGGATGAGACACTCATAGTGAGAATCTCAGTCCAAACTTTATTGATCATCTAAGTAATTGTGAAAGAGTTTCATGATCTGTCTCCTCCCAAAACACTGCCACTAGGAAGTGTTAGTTGGATAGAGAAACAAATCATTAATTGATTTTGTGTCAGGTGAGCCGCACTATGTTTGCTAACAATTCGTGGATTGTACCATGAATAATGTTACAAGAAGTCCTTTGGTCTTGTACCAACTAAGTAGGTTCATGAAACACTCTATTGTATGTGAAGTGGGATTTAGTCCTCACTACCACATATGTAAGTTTACGATTATGAGGCTTACGCTCGTCATGAAGCGCTCGATAATCTAGAACTTTTAATAGAGATGTGTTAACTCGTTGGAAAAACCATTAAGCATTTTGGATAATTCTTTAAGAATCCTTATGAGAACAAAGTGTATGTTGCTCAAAGGGCAGTCTTCCAAGTGAGGGAGCTGATTTCCAAAAGAGCTAGTGGGAGCTACATTGATCTTCATAAGATTCGAGAGTCAACCAACGAAGAGCCTAGAGTTGTACATAGCATTCAATTTGGATTTGAAAGAGATATTGAGGAAAATGACATATTTCCACTTTTTCCTTATAGATAAGATAGAAGACATCATGAACCTAGTTATATAAGAAGTTTATATTACTGAGGTAAATGAGTCACTGGTAAACACAACCAAGCATTGAATACATATATGAATAAGGTTTATATTATCTTAGTACATAGTTTTGTTCATATCCAAATTAAAATAGAAAGACGTGACTCTAACGCTTCGACTTCTCCAATCTCCTGGAAGTACCTGCTTACGAATTTCCTGAGAATACAAGCAGTTTGAAAGAATATCAGCATAAAGCTGGTGAGTTCATAACCATTCAGTTTTGGTGGAAATGTTTCTTTGATCCATTTGAAAAGTGTTCCTCAAGAAAATCCTATATTTTCTTATGAAAAGCGTGTTTGAAAATCGATCCCTTCCATGACTCCTTAGTTGATACTCTTGGAATAGTGTCCAAGGTCATTAACTATTGGTCATATTTATAATAATAGCAGAGTCCTTTTGGGTTGCCCTCAAGACCTAAATTGAGTAGAATAAATAAAGGAGAAATTGGTTTATTAATTATTATGGCTAATAATTAATTAGAAACTAATTGGAAATATATTTTGGAAATATATATTGGGAATTAATTAATAGTTTAATTAATTAAAGGGTTGAATGTTCATTAATCGATAGTTGGTTAATCAGGAATATTCCAAAACCTTATGGAATTAGGGTTGGATGAAAATCACTCCATCCCACATGGGAAAGGAGTGAAATTTCGTGGTTATGACTTCATCCCAAATGGGAAGGAGTACTAAACCCTAGGAGGCATCCAAGGCTATGAATAGGGCCTTAGGGATTTCATTCCTCTTTGCACCTTGGCTTGAAGTATTCACCAACCATTCTTCCTCCCCCTCTTAGGGATGATTTCTAACCCCTTTGGGTTTGTGAAATTGACCCTTCTCCTAGTTATTTTATTCCACTCTTTGGTGTCATTGGGTGTGATAGCATTAGAGGGATTCTGGTTTGGGTCCTTTCATTCAAGAAACTTCATGAAGGTTCAAGATCTCAACCATGGTGATCAAGGGCTACATAAGAGGTATGTTTTCTTACTTATGTTTTAGTTTTCTAGGTTTGATGTAATTAGCATGAAGCCATAGATCCATAGGATGCATGTACACTTAGGTATATCGTTGTTTCGATTTTTCCGCTGCCTAGTTTTAGAGTATATTTGATGCATAGAAAACCCAACACATACTAGTTATGTATAAACCAACATCAGATAGATAGTTAATTGTGTAGATATTCCCTAAACCCACAACCAAACAAGGAACAGGGAATGAGGCGGAAACCACACATTCCACAGTCCATCGGATATTCTTTATACGTAACATGGATGCATAAACTAAGAAATCATGGAATTAATAATGAAGTTCTTTAGTTACTTGTTAAACAATCCGTTTATGAAAAAGCCAAGTTATCTCGGGAAAATCCTATATTTTCCCTAAAAATAGGTTATCCGTCCTAGAGGTAGAGATGCAAGTTTAGAAATCCCTGATTACTATCAGTGTATTTATGAAAGTTGTAACACCCAAAGTTTTGAAGGCCAAGAAAGGAAAGAAAAGCCCTAATTTTAAGGGTAGACTCGGCGAGTCCGAGCGGGATCCGAGTCGAGGAGTAAGCGACCGACTCGGCGAGTCGGCCAAGGTGAATCGGCGAGTCTGGTCTGAACGAGGAAAACCCTATTCCCGGGAGTTGTACCCTATTTAAAGGGTGTTATGTCCCTCCCTCAGCCCCCATATCACCCTAGAGAACCAGTACACCCTTGTTTTCGTGAAAGTTTCCATCATTTGAGAGATATAGCTTGGAGGAAGGAACTTTGGGAAAGGAACTTGAAGATCAAGAAGGTTGCTTCCAAGGAGGAGGTGTAGATCTGAGATCTACTTCAGTGGTGTTCATCTTGGAGGTAACAAGCTGCTATTTTCCCTTCTTTGCACCTAGATCTATGTGTGTATTTGGGCATTCATGGCATAAGAGTGACCTTTCGAGCTAGGGGTTCAGATCTGAGATTGTTACCTCAGATCCATGTTTATTTTGATCTAAAACCCCGTAAAGTATCAGCCCTTGAATTGATTTTGAAACCCCTTGGCCTTAAACCCTAGTTTATGGCATATTTTGCCTAGATCTCCCTCTCTACACGTAAAGTTTGCAACTTTACATGAGGACTAGGCTTAGGAAGGGTAGATCTACAGTTTGGAGTCCATGCATGACTCAAAAGTCCTCTGCATGTAAGGAGAACTGAAGGGACTAGGCGAGTAGCATGAAGTTGTCGAGAAACTCGACGAGTGGGATGAACAACTCGTTGAGTCGTATGAAGTTTGTGTTGTACTCAGCGAGTCAGGTCGCGAAACCCCAAACCCTTCGAGTTGAGACTCGAATCAGTGAGTCGGGTGGAGACTCAGTGAGTTGGACAGGTCAGGACTCAGAAATCGGTAGACTCAGCGAGTCATGGACTGACTCGGCAAGTCGAGTCGCGAATGGTAGGAATCTGGTCATTTTGAACTCGGCGAGTCAGTAGGGTGACTCGGCGAGTAGGGTTGACCAGGACTTTGACCTTGACCAGGGTTGACTTGGTTTTCTTTCGGGGGTCAGTTAGACTCAGTGTTGCATTGATATTGGTAGTTCGGGGAGCAAGGTGAGCAGGAGTTTCGTGAGTTGTCGGGCAGCAGCTAGTGAGATCATCAGCAAGTTCAGCCAGTGCAGGTGAGTTTCCCTTTGTGTGAATGGGTCTAAGGCCACAATGCCGGCCCATGTAGTTATGAGTAGAAGACCCGGGGGTTAGCCCTAGGCATAGTATGCTAGTATGATATTCAGGACGAGGTCCAGTAATAGCGGGCGGGTGCCCAAGGATTCATTTATATGCTAGATTATACTTGTTGTCTGTGTGATACATGTATGTGCCTGGTAGGGAGGTGAGTGTGGGAGAGGTCCCATATCTCACCAATAGCAGAGTGTGGATGGGGTTCCATATCTCATTAGTAGCAGAACAGGGGCGAGGCCCAAACTAGAACAGGAGTGAGAGTGGGCTAGCCCCGTACCTCACTACCATTAGGAGCGTGGACGGGGTTCCATGACTCATCAGTAACAGGACATGGGCGAGGCCCAGGATAGGCGAGGCCTGCGGACAGAACCAGTTGCATGTGTTTAGTTATGTGTTGTGAAATGTTCATGTGTTATTATTTGTTGGTGGGCGAGGCCCTGTGACAGGCGAGGCCTAAGTAAAACAGATATGTATCCGAGCGGGGCTCGAAGCCAGGCGGGGCCTGGAGCGGCGGGGCCGTTGTAGCGGGCGAGGCCCGAGGTAGGGGGCGAGGCCCAAGATAGCGGGCGTGGCACAGTATGTGCAATATGTGGTTATGCATGGTATGTGGTAGGGTGGGGAACTCACTAAGCTTCGTGCTTACGGTTTTCAGTTTTGGTTTTAGGTACTACCGGTAACGGAGGGAAGAGCTCGGGGTGATCGCATGGCACACACCATAGATTAGACAGCCTTGGAATGTTTACTCTGATAATGAATATGTGTTTTGAAAACTTATACTCATATTATGTTTTGGATTGATGACTTTACTTTAAGTAATGATTTATTAAAAGAAATTTTTGGTCTTAAATTTTGGGTCGTTACAAAAGTTGTTTTATTACTCAAAATAAAACAATGAGAGTAGAGTCCATAAACCAAAGCTATTTTATACTTATTTACGACTCGTATAACCATACTTGATATGACAGAGAAACCTTTATAACGTTCTTCAGGCGTTAAGTTAAATGACATTTGTTCACCACAAGCATGTCTGCCTAACTGTAGCTAGCAGTTCTAGTGTAGGATTGTCAGTCCCAAGTACATATATTCACAAATCTCATGCTCTCCCTCCAGGAGACTCTGGTTATACTAAAAGGATTTAACCCTATACACCTAAGGGTACGGTATTTAAGTACAACCTGAGAAAATATATAACATAAACTAAATCTGCCATAGTTTATACATATTCGTTCATGAAATCTGATTTGGTAGAAACTGCCTAGAGGGTTATCCCAAACTATAGCCATTATAGTTTATTAGAGTTGATATTAATGTTGGATTAGTGTCTAAGTCCATAACTATTTTGGTATGTACTTGACCCGATGGTGCATGGTCCTTTTGGGTTGCCTTCACCAAAGCAACTTGATAGGATGAATTATGGAGAGAAAGGATTAAATATGATTTATTAATGTATTATGAGAATAATATATTAAAGGAGAAATCATATTGTTTAATTAATATTAGTCAATAATTAATTGGTAATTAGTTTTGTGACTAAAAGAGATTAATTAAACTTAAGGGACTGGAATTGTAATTATAAGATAATTATAATTTGGGCCATGGATTGCCTTATATGATAAGGTGGACGAATTCTATGGGGAAGTCCATATGAAATCGTCCAAGGCCTTAAAGAAAAGGCTCCATGGGTTGCTTAGGGCTTAAGCATCCAATTTAGGGTTTCCTTGTTAGAAACCCTAATAGCCCAACTATATAAAGACCCCTTAAGGCTCAAAAACGTGGCTAATGATCTTTCTAGGGTTACACACATTTTTGGGCAGCCTCCAACCTCTCTCCTCTTCATCATCTTGCTTATGGTGTTTGTGAACCATTAGAGGAGTGACACTTGTGACTCTAAGCCTTCCAAAGTCAATTCAAGGAGATTTGGGATTGTTATTGCTACATAACAATCAAGGTAACATTATAAACTTATTCTTATGGCTAACTGGAAAATTCATTTTTTGGGTTTCTGGAGGTTGGACTCGCCGAGTCCATAGCTGAACTCGCCGAGTCCATGCTGACTCGACGAGTCCAGGCTTGACTCGACGAGTCAACTCGTCAGATGGAGGGTATCTCGGGTTTTCTTGCTGTTTTTGCTTATGGATAGTTACATTATCATGTTAGATCAATATTAATCCGATTATATGATATATTTGACTATAATTTTGATCTAATTAAGATATTTATCAATTAATAAGATAATTGTTTCCTTATGTGATAATTGATTAATTATTTTGAGTAAATTGATAAATTGTTTTGCAAGAAATCATTAAATAAATAAAATATGGATAATTATGTGATTAAATGTTAATTTAGATTATTTGTTATTTGATCCTTGTTGTTATGAAAAGTTTCATATTTTCCCCTTTAGGTTTTATAGTTTAAATTTGAACCCAAAAGTTTTGTTGTTTTGAAATTTGAATAGTTAAAACCCTATTGTTTTGAAAAAGGTTTCAAAACTTGCCCTCAAGTTTTGGAATTTAAATTTTGATTAAATAGTTTAATTTTGATGTATATTTAAATTCTAAACCCTAATGTGTTTTGAAATGTTTCAAAACTTGCCCTCAAGTTTTGGAATTTAAAAGTTGATTAAAAGTTTAATTAGGAATGTTAAATTCTAAAACCCTAGTAATGTTTTGAAAAGTTCAAATCACACCCTTATGGTTTTATTAATTAATTAAGGTGTATAATTAAAAGAAGTTTAATAAATCCATAAAAGTTTAGGTTTACAATTTAATTGAATTAAAAGTATAATTGTTAAATTTGATCACCTAATATTTTAAAAGTGTAAAATGCACCCTATACTATATATAACATTAAAAGTCTAACATTATATATATGTATGAGTAAAAGTCAGTCTTACCGTTAGTAGGCCTCATTCACGAAGCTGGTCTATAAGGGGTGTTTAAGGAAATTGCCTATAATATGGCGATTGAATGGGTATCCACTCTTACCCACCGCACTCTTGACTAGTGGAGGGTCGTTAGCCGAACGGGTAGGATAGGACAAAACCTTCCATTATAAGTATAATGAAATACAAAAGTAACTAAATGTTTTTTCAAATTCCCAATCTTAGTTACTTAGGCAAAAGTGAATTGATGCAATTCCATGAAATTACACTTTGTGCCCTTGCAAAGACGTTAGTGGAGCGTGTGTGGTTTACCGGCACACTAAATGGTTCTAAGCAAAGGTAGCAAAGGGTGACTCAATGTTTGTCACAGTTCGGTGGAGTGTGTATGGTTTACCGGCATATCGAATAGGTGACTGTAACATGTGAGGGCACCATGTAAGTTTGCATGGTTATTCACACCCACTTTGTGATACTCGGCATCCCAATCACAAACAAGAGGGGCATATCGAGATTCAAACATGCCATTGAAATGTTCAATGAATCTCAAAGGATCTAGGAGTTTTCATAGATTTAAAACTTAAATTTCTTTTTGTTTTTCATGGTGGAAATTAGTGAATCGTCATTCACTTACCTTCAAATATTCTGCAACTAGATTACGACATCCCTTTTCTAGGTTGTAGCGTATTGTGTTGGGTCCTAGCCACAGTATCTCATTTGGGTGATTTACTAAGGACTCAATCAATCAACTAACTTGAATTTGTTTTCTCCCGTTTTGTAGATGTCAAAGTTCGACAACCATGGTCTTCCCAAATCCCGTGGAACAAGCATTCCACATGAAGATGGTATTCCATGATTCGATCGAGGAACAAGATATCATGCTTCACTTCCTCCACCTCCTCCAATTGTTCTCCCTAACCCACAAGATCGAAGAATTGAAAGGTTCAACATCACTAAAGCCCTATTGGAAATGAAACATGAAGATGGTAAACCCATGTGTGCCCATGTTCTAGGAATGAAATCACACATTGATAGGTTGATTATGTTGGGTGTGTCATTTTCCGATGAGTTGGCTGTGAACTGGGTTCTGCAATCACTCCCTGAATCATATAATGAGTTCAAAAGAAAGTATTATATGATGGATCATGACGAAAATCTCATTGACCTAACTTACATGCTCATTGCTGCTGAATCAGAAATGATTTGGCGAAGCAATGGAGCGTATTTGTTGGGAAAGTCAACCGACCATGCTTCCGAGGACGTTCTAGGAGAACCGACTTGCGTTTGCTGCCAAGAGAAAGGGCGTTGGATAGAAGTCGGCCCCAAGAGCCTGAAAATTCCAAAGATGGGAGAGTCAAAGAGTATGACTGCACTTCAGGTAAAATCCACTATCTAACTTCGTTAAGTTCCTATTCATTGATTCAAAATACATGATGTGATAAGATTGCATTTGAATGTTTTTGTAGGATCGGTAAAAAGAAAGGAAGCTTGGTGAAAGAGCAAGATGAATCTAATCACAAGAAATGGATCTTGATCGCATGGACTTGAAGATTAGATTTTGAGCTTAGATAGTTATGATAGAGTTGTTAGAAATTTTCTTTTTGAAATACGTAGTTTTCAATGGATTTTGCATTGTAAGGACAAATGTTTTCCGCTGCTTTTGTAAATAAAATAAATTTTGGTTTGACTTATTTATTTGTTTGTTTACTTCCTTGCAATGAAATCGTTATGAAAATTAATGTTTGAATATTTCTACAACAAATGGATATGATTCTTATTTATGGTGTTTATGGAAAAAGTAGAGAATTTACCAAATAGGGAGAGTTTCTCATCGCCCAAGTTTCAAATTGGACAGAAATTTGGAATCACGCAACTTGGTTGCATGATGAATGAGAAATTTCATATTTGGAAATTAGACTAATTCATTGACAAAGTGTCAAGTGAAGGACTAGGAGATCGAGTATACAAAGTTGTGTGATGGTCAAAGTCCACCATAATAGTAACAAGACATTCATCATGATTTACTAAAAGTTTAGTAAATATGATTAAGTATAATTTGGAATTGATTAAAAAGGTTTAAATCAATAGCAAAACGAATAAGAAGAATCAAGTAGGCAGAAAGATAAAAGTTTCTTCATTCTAAGAAGAAGGGAGAGTACCTTTTATGCTTTATGATAGGTCTTTATGATTAAGAACCATATCTTAATTGATCCTCTAAGTGAGTCTTAGTACAATTGTATGGTTAAGAAGAGGAATCAAGAATTGAAGAAATGGTTAAATCAAGAAGTCAATCATACTTCGTTCCAAAACAAGTCTTAGAGTTAAGATTGTGACAATGAGTGACAAGTATTAAGAAGGTTTATAACATTCATCAAATGTGGAAAGTTGTGATGTCTTGGATAAGACAAAGGCCAACTAGGACCAATTTATGAAGTGTTTTGATAAAAGCTACACTAACTCTTGAATATTTAGTTGTCAAGAAATATTTATTTACAAGAGAATCTTATATGTCAGGGAGTCAGTGGGAGTCTTAATGGTCTTGAAAGGTTTCAAGAACAAATCAAATAAACCTTATCGATCATCACTAGCACACGAGTTGAGGTTTACAACCTATCGTGTTGACATTATTTTGTTTATGTACTGTTTCCAATTGAGTTAATTATGCATGTGAGTCCTATGAGTTCTCATTTTGAACGCATAAAAGGCAAAGCACCTTGATCAATGAAAGGTACATTGATAGGAAAAGGTGAGCTGCTTAACTACTTGGAAGACGTGGTGGGCAGCTGTGCTACCATAAGGCAAGAAATCAAGATTAAGAAAGTTCGGTCCATATGAGTTTGAATTTGTCGTAAACTTTGGTTTTAACAAATTCACATGGATTGGAACACATACACCGTTTAAATCTAAGTGTCATAAGATTTCCTCCTTCATGAAAATGATTGTGAGAAAATGCTTTCACTAAGAAAGATTCTAAGAAGATAGTGATTGTAAAATTGCATTCTCGAATTCGATTATGGTTACGGTATCCCTTTCCATAATTTGAATTGTGAGGTTTGGCAACTAGTCTTAATTGTTTAGACACACATATGAACTATCAAAGGCAAAGGTGTATAAGTTCAAGAAGCTTTGATAAAAGATTATCAAAGTACTAAGTATTAGAAACATTGACTTAAGAAATTCAATAGGTACTGTTTTTCTGAAAGTTAAGATGTTTATGAATACATGTCGAAGCTAGTGGGAGTATAAGTGTTATGTTTTATAATAATCATCATGATAGTGGGAGCATAAATGTTATGATTGTATGATTATTAAGGAAAGTATTGCAAGTTGGCAATATTAATTATAGAAAAAAAGAGTCATTCTTTGCAAAGTTGCAAGTTGGCAAATGCTTTAATCTTTGACCATTCTAAAATTTTCCAAATGTCTAGCGCATTTAGAGGGAAAAGGGACTAGGATCGGTTTTGAATAAAATAATTAAAAATCTATCAAAGGATAATCCATAGTTCGACGAGGATTGGTTGCTTATGAGTAGTTGGAAGCATGGTGTTGGATGGACCATATCGACATCATTACGAATAGATAAGATTCTATTAAGAATGAGTTGTCATATGGAAAATATGGAAGCGTGTCCATATTGGGAATTGAATATTGAAAATCTATGTCTAGATTAGAAACTTTTGTGCAAAAGGATGTTCAAAGGAATGTATTTTGAGTGAGAGACATCATATCTAAGGAATTGTCTTGTAACAATCTCCGATAGAAGATTTTGTAATTTCATTGGCAATAGTCTTTGTGACTTTGGTTAGTGAGAATCATTGCATAGAATGTTAGAATCTAGCATATTCTATAAGTAGCGAGAATTTGATATTCTTTTACTTATGAAAAAAGGATTTAGAGTTGTGAAATGAGAATGATTGGAAATGTGTTCATTTTGATCTATTTCATAAAATAAGAACTGTAGGTAAACATTGTGTGCATGCTAATCATGGGACAAGTGTAATAATTCAAGTAAGAAGTTGATTACCCGAAACGACAAATAATGAGTAATCGATATGGTGATAAATAAAAGGAGTTTTATTTATACTCAAAGTTTTGAGGCCATATGGGATTAGTATTATTCTTATGTTTCACTTTGCATGTTTTGACTTCCAGAATAATTGAGTTTATTAAGAATAATCGAATTATTCGAACGGGCCACAGTCGTTCATATGTTGGAAGTAGATAGGAATGAAGACTGTCGTGAATTGGTGTGTGGATTGTCTAAAAGAGTATTAGCCATAAGCAAATGTTTGTTGCAACGTTCATGAGTGCTTACGAATATGATTTGAGCATTGGATTAAACCCACGCTCACTTGGATCACTCCATGAATTGTATCACGAGTGATTGGTGAGACGATAACATCTTATATTCTTGAAACCGAGATGTGTAAGTTGTATCTTGCTAATCGGTTGCACATTGATAATATGAAAACGCACTAGTAACTTGGTGTTATAAAACATATTATTGTGTGTGATTCGGTGAGTGAGTGCAAGCGAACATTGAGTCAAAGTTTATCCGTTCCTTTTATTCAAAGAAGGATAAAAGCGATATCTTTGGGCCCCTCGATGATTTAGTGATGACAAACGTAAATGCTCGGCCGGGCTAGGGCTAATTTGATTTGTTCAAGTAGTCAATCATCATAAATCAGGAAATCGAGATATAGTACAAAGAGAATGATTTGAAATCATATCTCATATGATATCTAGAATGGAGGAATATATGATCTCTTATCTAAGGACACG
The DNA here is from genome assembly GCF_052625555.1 of Lactuca saligna. NCBI lineage: Eukaryota > Viridiplantae > Streptophyta > Magnoliopsida > Asterales > Asteraceae > Lactuca > Lactuca saligna. The sequence continues at coordinate 27,715,653 of NC_136425.1, read as the reverse complement.
CGTATCTGATAGGATCAAAGTTGACAGTGGCTTTGGAAAGCTATGATTGCAGATCAGGATCTGAAGTCATACGTAGAATAGTTATTAGACTTATCCAAGTGGGAGACTGTTGGATTAGTGTCTAAGTCCATAACTACTTTGGTATGTACTTGACCCCGATGGTGCATGGTCCTTTTGGGTTGCCTTCACTAAAGAAACTTGATAGGATGAATTATGGAGTGAAAGGATTAAATATGATTTATTAATGTATTATGAGAATAATATATTAAAGGAGAAATCATATTGTTTAATTAATATTAGTCAATAATTAATTAGTAATTAGTTTTGTGACTAAAAGAGATTAATTAAACTTAAGGGATTGGAATTGTAATTATAAGATAATTATAATTTGGGCCATGGATTGCCTTATATGATAAGGTGGACGAATTCTATGGGGAAGCCCATATGAAATCGTCCAAGGCCTTAAAGAAAAGGCTCCATGGGTTGCTTAGGGCTTAAGCATCCAATTTAGGGTTTCCTTGTTAGAAACCCTAATAGCCCAACTATATAAAGACCCCTTAAGGCTCAAAAACGTAGCTAATGATCTTTCTAGGGTTACACACATTTTTGGGTAGCCTCCAACCTCTCTCATCTTCATCCTCTTGCTTATGGTGTTTGTGAACCATTAGAGGAGTGACACTTGTGACTCTAAGCCTTCCAAAGTCAATTCAAGGAGATTTGGGATTGTTATTGCTACATAACAATCAAGGTAACATTATAAACTTATTCTTATGGCTAATATGATTATTTGAATGCTAGAATTAGGGTTCTTAGTCTTGGATAACTTGCATGTATAATAGAGAAACCTAGATCCAAGCTTTAGGGTTTGTATGAGCACATAGGATGTTCTTAGGACCAAAACCCATCAATTAAAATGCTTTGTAAAAACCTTTCTGAAAGCTATGGAGTTAGATTTCCAAATTAAAAGTTTCCCTTATGCTAAACATATTACAAAAAGGGATAAAATATCTAAATATGTTATTAAACATGGAAATCAGAAGCTGTATTAATAAGTTTAACACTCAATAAATTACTTTAAGTTTAGCTTGTATTCCCCCTTGAAAACATTAGAAAAATAAAGAAAATGTAGGGGTATGAACTCACCTCGGGCGATTTGAATGAAAGATCGATACGGGATGCCGGATGTTCAAGTGAAGCCTTGAACACGATTTGCTCCCAATTAACAAGTAATAACACATAAAGGAGTCAAATGAAGGTATTTCACCTCTAAATGTGATGGAGAACCACTCTAGGGACTTGGAACTACTTACACTAAGTGTTAGGACCTTAAAGGATTGCATGAGGGGGTGTATGGCCACCTTATAGGTGTGTACGACCATGGGTGTGTTGCCAATGGGTGTGCGGCCGTACACTCATGATGGAAGGTGCATTCGAGGTGTTTTCAAGGTCCATACTTGCATCCATGAAATGCTCTCGGTCGATACTAAGTTGTAGTACATGTTTTGGGTCTTAGAAATGAGTTTGTGGTCCTAGGGTGTGTGTGTGGTCGCACACGGGAGTGTGCGGCCGCACACAATGAGTGTGCTGCCGCACAAGGGTGTGTTTGACCGTACACAGCTGTGTGCGGCTGTACACCCCACACAAAGATGTCCAAAATGCCAAATCTAGGGTGTAGCCAGGCTAGTTTCATGTCTAACTCGAATATGGAAGTCCAACTCTCACTTTGGAGGGTCTTTTAGGAGTGTGCTGCCCATCTTATGAAGGTGTGCGGCCGCACTCCTTCAAAGAATGAAGAACATGACGATTCAAGGCTTAGATCAATAGGTCCTTCATGTATGATAATCTAGGTGATGGAAAACTCACGTTTTTTAGGCCTTAGGAGGGTTTGCGGTTGAAGACTCTTGAGAGAAATAGTGTTGTATGTGGCCAAGGAGTGAAAGGAATGAAAGGAATGAAAAGATAGGGTCTACCCTTTATATAAGAGTGAGTGTGCGGCAAGGAGGGGTGTGTACGGCCGTACACCCATGTGTGCGGCCGCACACTCATCCAAAAGGGGTGTATGGTCCGGTTTTTCTATTATACGCCTTGCAAACTCATTCCTAACCTCAACCTTGACTATACCCATGCTTAGAATACTTAAATGGACCCTTAAACACTGCTAGAAGTTAACAGTGTTGGCTTAACATTGATTGAATTGACTAGATGTACAATGAGAAAGTTCTGGGTTGTCACAATACTCTTCTAGATGAAGGGATCAACGCTTGGGTAAAAGGATTCTCTCATTGTTCACCTCTCACCCTTATCTCATGGTCTATATCACCTCTCATCTCATCATCTAACTCATATTTCATCTACCCATGTTTTACCCAACATATTTTGTAGATATAAAATACATATATAGTCTAAATCATTCAAAACATGTATAAAATCATTCATCTAGCATAGACAGCAAGTAATTAGACAATATGCACACATAGCACGTAATTTATATAAAATAATTCATATCTATGTGTTAGATGAAAGTAACTATGCACTCACTTGTTAAAGTGTTGATTCCAAACTCGAACCGCACTTCACTTCTTAACAATATAATTTCCTTCGACGAAACGTAATATTATTACTGATAGCTATTAGTCTAATCTTTACCATGACTAATTATTAGTATTAACATTATTATTATTATATAAGTGTTTAAACAATATTTTCCAACCACTATGTACAGACAGGGGCCAGACATAAAACACCGGAGGGCAGAACCATTTTGGCATATAGCATTTCTGAAATCCAACAACCCTATTCGGCCCTTTAAACCAGATTCCTCATACCGCGAATAGTTAAAAACATATTATAACGACACTTATATAAGTCAGAATAATAGCCCAAATATTTATTATAATTTCATAATAACAATACTAATTTTATATATAAGCTATATTTAAAATAGGGTAAGTATAACTTACTTATAAGGGGGTTTTGCTAGGAGTAGGGCTCAACAGGGGCAAAACTTCATCGCTGAATCTTTCTAAGAAAGATTATTGTAGCGCTTCAGCGCTTACCTTACTATACTAAAACTACAGAAATAAAAGTCAAATCACGAGGGACCAAAATACTCAGGGGATAAGAACAGAAAGACTCTTGAATCATACGAGCTCTATTCTCGACGTTCTTTATATCCACGCGTTAGTATTTATGAGTACTACAGCTTTCATTTAGACTCCATCGACTAACTCTCATTCTATCTCGGATTTACAAATCTGTATCGAATTCGCCACGCTCGAAGAGTAAGGACTAAGTTTCGTCAATATCTTTCACATACGAGCTCCATTTTTTACTATCTTTTTATCGTTGAACTCGTATTAACGATATATTCATTTCTCGTTTAGACTTTTTTGGTTAAAAATCGACCGATCTAAACTTCGAATTTCGGCTGTGCACTCCTATGCTAAATCTTAGAAAAATCATAACTTCCTCATACGAAGTTATATTTAGATGTTCTCTTTATGCACACTTTCGGTTTACCATATACTACGATTTTCGTTTAGATCACTAAGGCTAGAAAGTATTTTATCGTAAATTCACTTTTTACGATTCTCAGTGTCGTGTTCTTAGTTGAAGTAAGTATTGAATTGAGAGCAAAATCGCACAAGTGGTTTACAAGGAAAGCCTTTGATCCATTTAAGGATCTCCAACACAAAACACTGGGAGGTGATAATAATCACATGCCTTGTTTAAGTATATTAATTGGAATGTGAGTTACAGAAATGGAGGTAAGTATACAAGTTAATCTTTTGCAGTGAATCTAGTTGTTTGTAGTGTGCATAGTACACGTTTATTTATAGTCTAGTCTAAGTAACTAGAGGTCCGATATTTCCGAAATCCTCTTGAATAAGTATCAACATGTTGGTTTGACTTGGTATTTCCGGGCCTTAAGCCTGATGAAATCATTTTTTCGTTGAGAATTAGTTTTATGTTGACCATTTCTACACATGTGAGAAATAAACAAGAAACATATTTGCTAAATTTTGTTAAGAAATAATAATAATAATAATAATAATAATAATAATAATAATAATAATAATAATAATAATAAGGATCCTGACATATGTTTCATGATGTCCAAATATCATTGAGATCTCGGGATCCTGAATAGGATTGAGGTTTTGGCTCTAACACTCTTGTTAATCATGTTAACTCTAACAAAATACTTACAAAAATTAAATTGTAGGAAATCCATATCTTAATTACTAATCCGATTATTCTCCTATAAATTGTTACGTAATTATTTTTTGCGTTCTTCTAAATTGGAGAGTAGTAAGTTGGCACACCTATCCCTTATATAGTATAAAATATGATTGGTTCATTCTTTTCAGCCATAAGCATTTGTAAAATTTCATCCATGATAGTCCTTAATAAAAATACAAATTACTCATTAGTCAGACCATAATCGATTTACTTCATTTATATTTAAGAGTCCATTACTTCATTTGTAGCGAATTTGATCAGGAGCCCAAAATCTGATTTTAAACCTGGATGCAAAACAGAAGTTACGTGCACAAGGAAAGGAAACCACCGATATTGATTCAACTGAGGTCACCAATAGCTCAGTTTTTGAAACTTTTTTGCAGCCCAGAATGATCATATCCGTCTCCCTCCTCGATCTTTCCTTTGTAACTCCCTCACTTTTTCCATCAGCGCACAAATTTGTGGTCAAATTAGCGGAAACAAATAGGAAAACCTAGGTCGTTGTACACCCAAATTGTTAGAAATATTATTCATCAAACCACCATGATTAGTTAAGTATCTACAAACAAAAGGAAGTACTTACAAACACATATTAAAACTACACCAAGATCGATCTGTTTGTAGTGATCTATCTGTTGTCATGACTCATGAAGTTTTATACAAAAGATGATAATTATATATAAACTAACTCCTAATTTTCAATTGTTCCCTTTCCCTTTCCTTGGTTTACGTTACCTGTTATCCACAACCACGTTCACAAAATAAGAATAAACTTCATGAGTAATTTAACCATACATTATCACATCATAACACATCGTTATCATATAATCATATTCGTCATTTTTAACTTAATGTTCTACAAAATAATGCCAACCTATAACTCATTAGGAGGCCTCCATATTATTTGAAAATTTTCATAATACTCATATATAACTACAACACATACACCCTTCTCTTGGCATATTTTTAACTTACCACACTTACAACCATTATAAGTCATGCTAAAATACTCATTTTTTTATATTCATGTAAATATAGGAACGTAAATATATTTATATAGCTCTAAACAATACAACACAATACATAGTGTGAGTTAAAGTTATACTACTCACCTTGATTAGGTTGACAATAGCTTGTTCCAATTTTGTGAGATCTCGTTCCAAGTTTTGTTTCATCGAAACCTAGTCAATAATACAACTCTTAAGTGTTATGACGCGTTCATAATCAATAACACTACAACATAGCTCCAAAATACTCAATTATGTGTAACAAAATATCAAATACTCAATTTATTCATGTAACTAGAATTGATCATCTTTGTATCCTTAATAGACATATTATGAACATAATTCGGCAAAACCACGCAACTTCAATTTCTAGGGTTAGAAATTCATCCTCAAATTCGCAAAATTAATTGTTGTTATTACTCTACACACTTAGAATCAAGTAATTACCACTTTTATTTTCTACTACTTATCATAATATTAATATATAATTCAATTGTTATGATTAGGGTTATTAAACCCTAAAGTCGTACTTACCCTAATTCTTAAATTGGTTAGCATATAAAACTTACTCTTTATCGAAACTGTTCGACTAAATAAACTCATCAAAAATAAATGATCCGACCGGAGATGACACCGGTCATCGAAAATGATAAGGGTGAACCGAAATTCATAACACACCCAAATACACTCACATACACACACTCGATAGGCCCTAGTGTCTCTCTCTCTCTCTCTCTCTCTCTCTCTCTCTCTCTCTCTCTCTCTCTCTCTCTCTCTCTCTCTCTCTCTCTCTCTCTCTCACACACACATCCCAAACCTTAATTCCTTAAAATGCTAGTATATAAATGGGTAAAATGGGTAGGGATCATTTCTCTTTCAAGGAAATCATGATTCAACTGTTCAAAAACAAAAAAGATGCTAGAATTAAGTGTAGCAAAATAGATTTTTTTCTCAAATTTTATAAGCAAAATACACCCAAATTTTTAGAAATATGATTCATCAAACCACCATGATTAGTTAAGTATCTATAGACAAAAGGAGATAAATACAAACACATATTAAAACTACACCAAGATCTATCTGGTGTCTTGACACATGAAATTTTATACAAAAGATGATAATTATATATAAACGAACTCCTAATTTTCAATTATTCCCTTTCCCTTGCCTTGGTTTACGTTTCCTGTTATCCACAATCACATTTACAAAATAAGAATAAACTTCATGAGTAATTTAACTATACATTATCACATCATAACACATCGTTATCATATAATCGTATCTGTCATTTTTAACTTAATGTTCTACAAAATAATGCCAACGTTATAACTCATTAGGAGGCTTGCATATTATTTGAGAATTTTCATAATACTCATATGTAACTACAACAATACATGTGTTGCGTCAAAATATGGTTTATACTTTACTTTTCTTGGCAATTATATTTTTGTGTAATATTTATGAAATTATGGCCTAGTTTACGGCTGAGTTTACGACCGTAAACTCATTTACGGCCCATGTGTGTCCGGCCCATATTCAAGTATAAATAGAAGTGTTAGGTGAGGAGTAAAGATTGATGAACACAAAGGAATTTACGGTCTAGAGAGAGAAAAACGAGTGTGTGAGAATCTATTGTAAGGAATTTCATTCATATCATCAATACAATCAAGATTCTTAATATTCTTCTTCTCCTTCTCTTTTATTTTATCTGATATCATCCGTTTGATTGGGATTCCGCACCATCAAACGGATCTGACTGATACACAGGTAGAATAGGGACTTTACAATTGGTATCAGAACCAAGTTGTATCAGTCAAAAGGATTTATTGTTTCATCCAAAAATCGAATATTCTGTGTTTACGGTCCAAGCTTACGGTCGTAAACACCAAGTTCTTGGGCCGTAAACTCTATTTTGGAGCGTTATTTGATCTTACAACCTCCTCTAGGCCACAAGTTGATATATTCCTTCCCCATTTAATTGATAACCCGTCTTTCTCGCAGCAAGTTTTGATTTTTGACACTTTTAACCCCAAAATTCAATTCCTTTTAATTTTAAATTCCTTTTTCATCCAAAATAAAATAAAAAAATAATAATAATAATAATAATAATAATAATAATAATAATAGATAAATAAAATAAAATAAATTAAAATTAATAAATAAAATTATATTTTATTTTTTGACTTTTATTTTTTAACTTTTGACCTTAAATTTTGACTTTGATTTTTTCGTTTAACTTTTAAAATTTCAAATTTAACTTTTCGGTTTGACTTTTGAGTTTAATTTTTAAATTTGACTTTTAAGGTTGACTTTTAAAAAAAAAAGGCATTTTAAATTTGATGTTTAATTTTTATCTTAGCTTCTAGTTGTGCTTTTTAATTGATTTTAAGGTCTACGAGGGAGTTGAAAACATGAAAGAGAGTCGCTTAAGACAAAATTTCAACATGTTCGATTATATCCCTGGAGAAACCCTGGAAGCTCAGTTGCAGCGATTTACCATACTCACTTCTGAGATGAATATTGCAGGGATCTTTTTGACCAAATCTAAGATAAATAAAAGGCTATTGAATTCACTTCAAAAATCGTGGGATATGAATGTAGCTGTCATCAAGAAGATAAAAGATCTCAATCGTCTTAGTATTGCTGAAGTTAGGGGTGTGCAAAAAAACCGCAAAACCGTAAAACCGAGCCGAACCGGCCGATCCGAAACCGAAAAAAACCGAAACATAAAAAAAACCGAAACCGAAAAAACCGGATATCAACGGGTCGGTTTTGGTTTTGATACTTAGGTATCCACGGATAACCGAACCGAACCGCTTGATATATATATATATATATATATATATATATATATATATATATATATATATATATATATATATATATATATATATTATATATATATATATATATATATATATATATATATATATATATATATATATATATCTATATAATATTATTCATTTTCATTGAACTTTTAGCCATATCCCAAACAAAAATCATGATCGGCTATTCCAATTTTACACTTGTACGTTATGTTTTCTTCTATTTTTATTTTTATTATACCAATTATATTGTATGTTATTTGACCTTTATTATGTTTTTATAATTCTTTGGACTTAGTAATTTTTAGAAAGAAATCGTTGGAATGAAGTTTGTAATTTTAATTGTATTTAAATTTTTATATTTAGCGGGTACCCGTGAACCGAACCGTGGTTACCCGCCTTTATACGGTTCGGTTCGGTTCGGTTTTTTTGCTAATTCGGTTCGGTTTCGGTTAGTGCACATGAAGTACCCGCCCCATGATGACGGTTAACAATTTTATTACTATCCGAACCGAACCACCCCGTTAACACCCCTAGCTGAAGTAATTGAAGAGCTTGACGCTTTAAAGAGTTCTGTAAACCTTCCGGTCACTGAAGTGTCATGTTCTCATTCATGTGAAGTTTCATGTTCTCAATCATGTGAAGATATGATTAAATTTCTTCGGGATCAAATTGATTTATATAAAAGAGAAGTTGAGGACCTGAGATATGAAGGATATCAACTCAGGAAAGGACATAAACCCCTGAAGGCTGAGTTGGAAGCAAAAACCAAAGACTTTAGGAAACTTCAGGAAGAGTATAGCAACAAGTGTGAAAATTATGATTATGTTAAGAGTCAACTTGCTGCTGTAACTGAAGAACTTGACGCTTTAAAAATTAAGTGTGGAAAAACTATTGTCAGTTTCAAAAATATACTACGTCAAGTCAGACAGTTGAGTCCTTATATGAAACCCAATTAAAATTAAAAGAAAATCAAAACAAGGGTCTAGGGTATGATAGTGTACATCCTCCTTATAATCATAACTACACATCCATCCCTATGACACAGGACGAAACTGACAGGGAGCCACATCTTCGATATGGCAAACGAGCTGGATTTGTGTCAGAAGGAGTTATTAATGTTGAAAATACTGATGTTTCTGTTACATGTGCAGGTAAAGTAGCAGAGGATGAGAACAAGGAGAGCTCTTCTGAACAAACCAATAACTCCTTGAACTCTGAATCTGTTGCTTCAAACTCAACTGCTTCTAATCAACCTGCCGTTGGTAAATACATGCCACCATTTCAAGCTAAACAGAGTGCCTGTTACAACTGTGCGTGTGGGAAAAATTAGAGACAAGGCAAAGATACGCCACCAGGGGCAGGAAGAGATAACTTCACAGTGAAGAAAAAGACTTGTTTTCACTGTGGAACACCTGGACACATTGCCAAAAATTGTCCTAATCGCGCATATGTTCCTTACTATGCTCAAGGCCGGTAGAACACGCCAAGTGGTAGATACTTCAAAAGAAATCCTTCCAGTTCACGTTCAGACCATGATGACTGGAATGCGCACAAGGCCAAGCATCCAACTCCCAAGAACAAGAAGGGAATGCCGGCCCAAAAGTCTAGTTCAAGAGATGCTCCAGTGAAGCCAAGACTAGTTAGGTCAAAGTCATCTCGGCAGCCGGCTTCAAGTTCCAAATCAAGTGTCGAGGCACCCATCGAATCGAAAAAGAAATGGGTTAAACTCGAATATAGATGGGTGCCAAAGGCTCACTCTCTTAAATCTTCTAACGATTCTAATATTTCTACATCTTCTATTTGTGATAAGCAGGACATGTCATGGGAGAGAGTATCGTGCGTTGATGACAAAGGTCGGCCCAACATCAAAATGGATTGGGTTCCAAAGACCAACTAATCCCGCTCTGTGTCGGAGCAGCTATGGAGGCATATTATCAAACTTTGGTTTGTTGGTAATGGCTGCTCCTGGCATATGATTGGGGACATCTCTCAACTGTACAACACTCAGAACATTATTTGAGAGTATGTGTCCTTTGCGGGAAGGGAAGAAAGCAAGGGATCACTCATGGGGATAGTACTTAACAATGTCAAGAATTTTTGGATCTGTTCTGAGATTATGCATGCTATTCTCAGACCTTATGGATGCAGATTCAATCGGTGAATTACGGTTTGCGTTTTCTTCTCTATACTCCTAAGTTTTTCTTAACCTGATTCGCTTTAAAGACTAATTTTTGTTTTAGGATAGTTTAAATTTGTGCATTTACTTTCGTTTCTCTCCTATGCACAAATTTAGGGGGAGAAATAAAAACAAAACAAAAAATAGAAATTTTCAAAAACCCAAAAACATTAGAAAATCAAAAAATCCAAAAATATATTGGTTATGATATGTGCTTGTAGGAGATGTTATGGGAAGTGATATTATCAAGTGATAACAGGCAACCTGAGTCTGCGTAATGTACCCAAAGTTGAAGGGTCTTTTCTCTGACTTGATGCGTCGGTAGGCACGAAAGATTCTAAATGGACATGACTAGGCAGAGTTGAACTTAAAAAATTTATAGACTTGACAAATTTTGACCTAGTTAGATCCGTTCAGCCTGACAATACGATGCTCGGATAGGTTGAGCAGGGAGATATATATGGGAATCTACTCGTCACATTAAATGAACCCGTACTTGAAACCATGGTTTAACTTTTCCTCGATGTGCGGATTCTGTCCTTAATTTCGGTTGGATGGGGCGACTGGTAAATTCCGATAAATTAGGTATGTAGAATATCATTTTCTTTCTCTCTGTCTGTTAGTCATATGTTGCATCCTTTGCGTAATTGGAAGAGATCCGAACTGGATTGCAACATATGCAACTCTATCTCTCTGCATGCTATATATATATATATATATATATATATATATATATATATATATATATATGAAATTCTTCTTATCTGTTAGCCATATGTTGTCTCATTTGCGTGACTTCAAATTCGACCTGGTACACAGCATATGCAACATTCTACTTCTCAACCCCTCTAAAGTAATAAGTTATAGAATTCTGAATCTATCTTCTCTCTGAATGATTGTCTGCTCACCCGGTGTAAGGAGTACTCTGGAAGTTCTTGATGGATGGGGCATATCAGGAAGTGGGAAACACGTTCCAGTACACTTAAAATTGAACTCATACAGATTGTCTATAGATCTCGCTGCTCAATTTAGGTGGACAACAATATCCCTGGTCGTCGTCAGCTGAATGGTCCTTAAGATATAGTATCGAGGAACTTAGGATCATATATGATATCTAGGAACTTAAGTTCACCTTGTCTGGTATCAAATAGTATGTCCTAAATTTGTCACAATTTTTCGTGTTTAAGTGGACCATAATACCGACGATCGACCAGACAAAGACGTGAAGATAGAAGGTACCGACAATTGGATAAAGCCTGTCTAAAAACTTTGATCCCAAATCACTCTTAAAGTTAGATATCAATTTTATTTTTGTTAAATTTGTCATAGTTTCTTCTAATTTAAATATTAGGGAAAAATTAAAAATTAAAAATAATGAAAATAAAAATAACAAAGAAAAATCAGAAAAATTAAAAATCCAAAATAGTGTTATTTCTGTTTAGTTTTTTGTTCAGAAAAATAATAAAAAATCCAAAAATATTTTTGTTTTCGTTTTAATTTGTGTGCTAAGTTTTCTTTTAGTTTTGTTTTGTCTTGAAAAGTGATTTCAGGTATAGATAAGACTCATGAAGTTTGTGTTGAAGATTTCTTAGCCAAAGCCTCATCCATGAGCATCGAAGAATTCGCATTCGAAGGAGCAAGAAATGAAGATTATTCTTTCAACATTCAATCCTTCAACCCCAGAAGCAAGGTGAAGCTAAAATTGAAGATTATGTGACGGATTGCATTGAAGCCTTCTCAATCAGTCTACTACTATCGTTGTACCTGCTGAAGTGATCCAGAAGATTTGTTCTCTCTGATGTTTTCTTTGAAGATTCTTAAGCTAAAAGCGCTATCTTTCAAGAATCAGTACGTCAAGCCTTATCACCCAATGTGCGTTCAATGCCAAATTCTGAAGAAAGGCTCAATTGCTCAAGATGAATTCATTCATTGAAGATTCATATGCTCATCGTGATGCTGTGAAGAATTTGAAGATTAAAGTTGAAGCCAAAGCTCCCAATGAAGATTATCAAGAAAGCCAGCTACTTTTTAGGGGGATCTTGTTGGGTCAATTAAGAAAAGAAAGCTATAAACCAAGGGGGAGATTGTTGGATCAAAATATGGTTTATACTTTACTTTTCTGGGCAATTATATTTTTGTGTAATATTTATGAAATTATGGCCTAGTTTACGGCTGAGTTTACGACCGTAAACTCATTTACGACCCATGTGTGTCCGACCCATATTCAAGTATAAATAGAGGTGTTAGGGTGAGGAGTAAAGATTGATGAACACAAAGGAATTTACGGCCTTGAGAAAGAAAAATGAGTGTGTGAGAATCTATTGTAAGGAATTTCATTCATATCATCAATACAATCAAGATTCTTAATATTCTTCTTCTCCTTCTCTTTTATTTTATCTGATATCATCCGTTTGATTGGGATTCCGCACCATCAAACGGATCTGACTGATACACAGGCAGAATAGGGACTTTACAACATGCACCCTTCTCTTGGCATACTTTTAACTTACTAGACTTATAGCCATTATAAGTCATGCTAAAATACTCATTTTGTTATATTCATGTAACCACATATAGGATTGTAAATATACTTATACAGCTCTAAACAATACAAAACAATACATAGTGTGAGTTAAAGTTAAACTACTCACCTAGATTAGGTTAATAATAGCTTGTTCCAATTCTAGGAGATCTCGTTCCAAGTTTTGTTTCACCGAAAACCTAGTCAATAATACAATTCTTAAATGTTATGATGCGTTCATAATCAATAACACTACAAGATAGCTCCACAATACTCAACTATGTGTAACAAAATATCAAATACTCAATTTATTCATGTACTTAGAATTGATCATCTTTATATCTTTAATAAACATATTATGAACTTAATTCGGAAAAATCACGAACTTCAATTTCTAGGGTTAGAAATTCATCCCCAAATTCACAAAATTAATTCTTGTTATTACTCTACACACTTAGAATCAAGTAATTACCACTTCTATTTTCTACTACTCATCATAATTTTAATATATAATTCAATTGTTATGATTAGGGTTATTAAACCCTAAACTCGTATTTGCCCTAATTCATAAATTGGTTAGCATATAAAACTTACTCTTGATTCTAGAAGTAGTAAACAATACTTTGCTTGCTCCTTCTTAATCTCTCCTTTCTTCTTAAAAATCATATCGAAATCCCTTTTTCTTAGACTTTCTCCGCTTTGAAACAAGAATGTGTAGAAAATGAGGGATAAAAGAACTCCCGTTCTTTTTATCTTATTTTTGTTTTTTTTGCTAAAGAGCATTGCCACGTCGTCGCAACATCAACTCCCCACGTCATCATTTTCTCATTATTTATGACACTTTTGTTCCATCATTAAAAATTCGTCACAAAAGAATATAACATCCTAGCTACTTTCAACCACGTCATGGTCAGTCTAATATTCACTACGTCGTGGTGCTTCAAAGTACATTTCCCTTAGTATTCATTTTATGTCAACCAAATTACTGCTTCAGAACGACGTCATGGCACTACTCTTACCACGTCGTGGTTACTATACTCATTCATTATAGGATTTTTTTTATTTTAACCTTGTCTGCCATATCCCATTTCTTATTACATTAGGTCATTTTAAATTAGAACTTATTAATTTAGTTACACTCTCAAGTTAGGTTATTTCTCAATTATGACATGAGGAAATCTATTCAAACTCATAATTACGCAACATGACCAAAATACCCTTTCTTGCCTAACACTTTTATGGGGTGTTTGTTTAATCTTTTAAAACATCTTTTAGCTTTTAAATAAAAATAAAAAGACAAAAGATGTTTGGTAATCTTGTAAATGCTATATTTTATATAAGGAAAATGAATTTTTGGAAAAATCATAGAAACCTAACTTTTCATAACTTTTCCAAAAAGTTGTTTTGCCCTTTTCAAAAGCTTAGCCAAACAACCCCTTATTATAACATTTCTTAACTTTTAAACACACACTTGTATATTTTACACTATTGCTACGTGATGAATTATAATTTTCTCAAAATAAAATAAGTGTTACATTAAGCTTGCGTGGTTTGTATGGGAAAGAAACAAACCATAATTGGAATGTTGGCAGAAATGGTTCCTGGGATTTGGGCAAGCAAGCATAATAAAGCCTAGGCCTTATTTCTCTTGCAAAATTGATTTCCAAAAATTCCATAACACCCCTTGGACGTATAAATTATTATTATTATTATTATTATTATTATTATTATTATTATTATTATTATCATTATCATCATTATCATTATTATTATTATCATTATTATTATTATTATTATTATTATTATTATTATTATCACTTTAACCCCTTTACATATGTATAGTGCCTTTTATTTAAATAATTACTTGCCAAACTTAAAATTTAGTGTTTAGTTATTTAATTACTTGTTATTATTTATCAAGCCCATGTCATGTCATTCTTGGTAAACCAAAATAATTACTTGCCAAACTTATTATTTAAACGATTACACAAACTATGAAAAGTTTAAACAGTTCAAGATCTGATTTCATGTCATTCTTGGTAAACCAAAAGAAGAAATATGGTTTTCAAATAAGATTATCAAAATTCTTAATATCACCAAGGATGTATATTTGAATGGATTTTGCCTAACTATCAGTATATGATTAAGTATAAAATTATGAGTGGAGATAATGAAGTTTATGATTTCATCATTGTTGATTTTCTAGTAACGAACGTAAATGAATTTTTGAGCTTGTTGTTTGTTTTCATGAAGAATTGATTAGATGAATTTATGATCACCGATAAATCAAAATGTCTACAATATTGGATATTTATATATGAGGGGATTCATGGAGTATTACTATGCTTAGATTGCGGAAGCCTTTGGAAAGACAGTCGAGAATCCTTGTATTGTATTGAAGGATATAAAGAAGTATAAAATGTGGTGACATTGTCAGAGATCCATGGGGGATTGGATATCTTGGAAGGAAGACAGAAGGGAATTCAAAAGATATTATTTTTTGATATTGATTGCTATGAAATATGTTAATTTACTCATATTCAAAATCTTTTGATTCAGATATTTTTTTGCAGCCTAATTTCGAATAAAGACAAAAGGGAGATTTGAAAATTGCTCTCATGGTGATTGGAAGTTCAGAAGGCTCTACTCAATATTACACATATATTTAGATGACTTCGAAGATGGCTGAATCTTCACAAAGGAGAAGAATGTTGGCTAATAGTTTTTATTGTGAAGTGTCCCCAGCTGATGATATCCAAAGTTGGAACATCCAAAGTGAATGAGACCGTTTGAAATGATGTCTATACTAAAGTAAAGTAGGTGCTAAATTATGCTTATTAATCTCTTCTGTTTGTTTCACGTGGTATAGATACCTTATGGCGTATGTTAGTCTAAGATGGTTTGTTATGCTAAATTGTTTTAGTCCACATGTTATTTTATATTTAGATGTACACCTTGTGTCTATATATAAGGTGTTAGTCTTTGTAAGGAGTTACAAGAATTATTTGTATGCTCACAACATGCTAGTTATTTGAGCTATTAATATTGTAATGCTAGCTATCAACATCTAATCAAACAACAAAACCGTTATATTTACATTTCGTGTTCATACTTTCATTGAGTCAAATACTCATCAAAACTGTTATATTTGCATTTCGTGTTCATATTTTCATTGAGTCAAATACTCATCATTATATATAACCCAAGTAAAAGAATGTTTCATTTTTTTGTTCTTAGCACAGTTGAAACAGTTCCTTATCATAATCGCAATATCTTTTGGGTATTTTTAAGATAGAACGTCGCTGGAAAATGCCAAAGGGAGTTAAGATAGGTGGGGTATTGGAAAACATGATTGATCTCCTTTCTCATTCTTCTTCGCATGACCGGTCCAACTAAATTTGAGGCCCGGCGAAGTTAGGTTTTCCCGTAAAAAAACATAAAAATTTAATTGTCGTGAGAATATAAAGGTAAGACTTCAGATATTTGGAAAACCGAATATATGTTTGGTTTAATTTTTCTACATATAAATACCGGAAAAAATATATATAGTACGAAATCGAAATGTTAATCAAATGATGGCATTTTATATATAACTTAATTGATTCTTATATATATATTTAGTCAATTTTAGAAAAAGGTGACAGATTAGCATAAGAACCAAACTACTTATTGAGCCAAATATTATCGATTTACAAGAAAATAAATTTTGTTAAAGACCTTACGACTTTTTATTACTAAATCAATTATTCTAAAACGGAAAGGCTTTAAATTATTTTACTATTATATCTTATGCAACATCGTTCTATTGTTAGAATTTTGGTTAGTATAATTAAAAATTATTTATATATTATGTAGTTAATATTGTGTTATTATTAGATTTTGGGTTAGTATAATAAACAATGTGAATAAAAGGAATTTAACTCAGGCATTTTTTCTTAAAAGAGAGCAAGGGGTGGGTAAGTTACGGTTTTGGCAGCACATATCTTCTTCTATTTGACTTCTTGAACATCATAAGTGCATGGGAAGAAAAGACAATTTAGCATGGATATGGAAGATTATGGGTTTTGTACGAAAATTGCAGCCCCTTTGATTTCTTTCTTTCTTGTTATTCTTCATGCTACAGCCGAAAATTAATAAGGAATTGACCACTCTAGCACTCCTTTTTCTTTGACTTTCACGCCTGAATTGTAGAGTTGTAGTCTTGCCTTATTTTTGCTATTCTTTTGTTTTTGCTTCAGGAGCATCACGTGGAATATATATGGGAGGAAGATGTCTATATGGGTTTAAAATAAATGAAATCATGGTGGGTAATAGGGTTGTAGCTTGTACCATAACGGCTAAAAAAATGAAAGATTTATTGTACTTTTCTTATTTTGAATTTGGTGGACGTAATATACAAGCAAATGGAAAGTGAGTCTTAATTGTTGTAAAATAATTTGGTTGGTTTACAAGTAAATTATTAGGGGCGAGCTTAGACGAAAACCGAACCATAACCAAATTAATTGATATAACTGAATTATTTTAATCGAACCATTAATAAAAGATATGGTTCGTTTTAATTTTGACTAACCGAATACATATGGTTCGGTTATGGTTATCATCAAAAACCGAACCTTTATAAACCGAACCGAACCTATAATATTAATAATGTTTTTAGAATAATATAATATTAAATATATAGTATGTAATTATTTGGGAATTTAAAATTTTAAGGGTAATTATTATTGACAAATCTAGAATCGAAAACCATATGGTTCCCAATTTAAATGAAACCGAAAAAAAATAAAAAAAGTAAAAATAAAAATACTAATGGCGGGCTGGGTGGGTCATATGAATAAAAAAAATTTAAGCATAACTTCAATAATTATATTAAATTACAATATAATTAAGGAGGTAAAAATAAAATATGTTAAAAATAAAAGTGGTTAGATGCTTAAAGCTTTATAATATATATTGACTACTCAATATATATTGAATGGATAATCTAAATATACAAAAACCAATCAACTCCAATTGTATTAAATGAAAATAAGTGATGAATCAATAAAAAAAAGCTCTAAAATAAGTCTCCATAGGAGATGCTCTAATATTCTATTAATACAATTATATATACTCAATCATTCACTTTTTATAACGATAGACTTTGTGCTTAAAATTTTTTATAGAAAATATTTTTATTTTTATATCATCTTGGACCATTTTTGGCTAACCAATATTAACCATTAACCAACCAAAATCATTATTAACCGCTACTGAATGGTTATCGAAATACACCAACCAATTATAATGGTTATGGTTCGGTTTTCACCAATAACCGAATCAAACTACCCCATACAAACCCCTATAAATTTTAGCAAAGTATGGAGTGTACAAAAAAGGAATGAAACCAAAAAAACGAAGATAGTGCACAAAAAACTGACGCAAGAAACTAAAATATCATCACAAAAACTTTCATCAAGTATAGTGCATTGGGAATTGAATCGGTTTTGTATAAGGTTTCAATTCGGCATCAACTTCTATAGAACTTTCAAGGAAGTAAACCAAAATCCTAAACAAACTATATGCCGATACAACAAAACTCTGAAATGAAAACCAAAAACAACACATATTGTTTTGGTCGACAAATGATTAAGGGAATATCAACCGAATTGTTTGAAAGGTTGTGGTGTTGTCATGAAGTGAGAGTAACACAAGTAACCATAAGAAAATCATTGATCCTTGCTAGGATCTCCGCCACAAAACCTTAGGAGGTGATAATGATCACTTGTCTTTTTTAATCTTATTAATCATAGTGTAATTTACAGAAATGTGTTTGAAATTACAAGTACAAATGATTCAGTAACCCTAAGTGTGTGTGTAGTTGTGTGATCTATACATTTGTATTTACAACCTATGTTGACTAATTAAATGTCCGATATTCTCAGGATTCTGTTGAACAAGCATTTGGACGTTGTTTTGACTTGGCAATTTCGAGTTCTAAGCTTGACTGGAACGATTCTTAAGTGTTGACTTGTCTTTTGTTTACGATTTATGCACATGTGAATAATAAATAAGAAATGTATTCAATAATTCGGTTACGAAATAATATTAATAATATTTATGATCCTGGGTGTTTGTTTTAGGATCCTGACTTCACTTCAAGATTCGAGATTAGTGAATGTTTCAGGATCTTAACCCCTAACAATTGTCCACAAATTATACCAGCAAAATATTTGAATTAATTCTTAATATTTAAAGAGTATTGTTTTGGTTAAAAAATTACACAAGTGAAACTCAACCAAAGAAAACCCTTGATCCATGCTAGGATCTACGGGACAAAACCTTGGGAGGTGATAATGATCACCTGTCTTGATGATTTTATTTATTAAAAATGTTTATTACAGAGGTGAATATGTAAATGTAAGTGAAAATATCATAGCTGAGCTAATCATTGTTTTGTTAAAAAAAAAAAAGAACAAGTAAGAGTCAAACAACTTGTATGAGAGGTTGTAATGTTCCGAATAAAACAAATATAAAATGATAATCAAAGTGACACAAGTAGTTTAGAAGGAAAACCATTGATCCTTGCTAGGATCTCCAACATAATACCTTGGGCGGTGATAATGATCACCCGCCTTGATAATTTTATTGATTGAAAATGTCGACTATAGAGATAAATGTGTGAAAAGTAATTACAAGTATTGTAGATGAGCTAATTGTATATGTTGTGTGTGTAATACAAGTGCTATTTGTAGTCTAAAGCAAATAACAAAAATTCTGATAATTTCGGGATCCTCCAAGATAAATTTATATACGTTATTTGATTTAGTATCCCGGGTTTTTTGCATGGTCAAGATGATTCTTCGTCGAGAATAAGTCTTTAGCTAACTATTTTTATACATGCGAGAAAAATAAAGAAGCATATGACCGTTGTATATGTTAGGAAAGTAAATGATAATAATCAGGATCCTGAAGTCTATTTAAGGATCTCGGATGTAATTCCGGGATCCTGGCCATAACAATTGCCCTCAAATTATTCTTGTGAAATATTTTGGAGTTAGTTTGCCAATATTTAAAGGCATAATTTAAAATAAAAGTAAAAAGAAATAAAAGTGATAAGGGATTTGAATTTGAAACCCTAACGGATAGAATATATCCATTCAATAACCATCATTAACCGGTCAAATCGACCATTCTCTTTCTTATGCCATCAACATAAATATAGGAAATAGATTAGATCTATTCTTCCCCGTTTCTTTTAGCTTTCATCCAAGGGTTTACCAGTCATCTTCAAAGGTACACTTCTTACTTCTTCTCCTTAGTTTTTCTTTTCACTAATCATGGGGAAGAAAATGACCATATCTCATAAGAACATTCTTGATCCTCGTGAGGATGACTTTATCGATCAAAAGATCATGTCGCATGATGAGATCTGTTTTCTTGATGAGGATGATATCGAGTCGCTGTAATCGACCAACGTTTTCTCCGATGAAGCTGTTTTCAAACCTTTCAACCTGAAATGTCAACGTGATTTCGTTTCCTCCTCTTGGGCCTGCTTCTGCGAATACCCCTTTACTTTGCATTTGAAGTAGCCCTTTTCTAGAATCATCTCCAAGTTCCTTGAGGTTACTAAAATCTCCTACATCCAAGTCGTGCCTATTGTTTGGAGGATCTTCTTCTTCATCGACAAATTGAACTAGTCCAAAGACCTAAACATATGTTTAGCTGAGTTGGCTAATTTGAATGATCTTACTACCTTTGGAAGCTCTCGTTTTCTTATTAGACTCAAATCGCACAAGTCCCCTCTCGTTCTGAAAAAAAAAACACAATGATTGAGCTTGGAAAGAAAAAAAATACTTTTTTGTGAGATGTGATTTTATCCTTGGTGAGGATTCCCTGCATAAGACTTGGGTTAAAAAGGGTAGGAATAATTTATTGTTATACTGAGGATCATGCAATTCACATTTCATTGTTTTGTTTGATGTTTTGGAGCTTTCAAGTCTGAAGCGATCATTCGTGTTGCCGAGGATACCGAAGAGAATATAAAGAAGTTCCTCGTTATCTCTAGAGCTGATAGGTATTTCAAATTTTATTGCTCCAGTCTTCAAGAAGGTTCTTCCGCCGCTATATCAATGGATACCGGTAAGAATTCTTATTTGTTTTTGTAATGATTTAGAATTGATCATGATCCTGAACTAATGAGGATCTGACCTAATGTATAGGATCCAAGGTTACACGCTCCAATGTTCGATTTGGTTTGTCTGATTTAGAAGACGATATGTCCAGTGGCCTGATTGTAGTCAAGAAGGAAAAGACTGCCTTTCCTCTTCCTCTCAAGAAATCTCAGGTTGATCTTACTATGAATACCCTAGGCTCTTGGAAGAGGAAGACCAAAGAAGCCACAAATTTGAACCTGGTGAATCTCAGAGTCGAGGAGGCGCTTCAAAAGTTTCTTTCCATTTCCCAAGCCATAAGTATCCGTGTGATTTCCGTTTCTGACTCTTACCATCTTTTTCTGATTCCATGCCTATTTCAGGTGTCTTCTCATGTCTCCCGGTCTGTAGCCAATCTAAGGATCCGGGATGAGGAGGTTGAGAGAGCCTTGAAGGAGCGGGAGAAGGAATGGAAGGCAACCAATAAGGATCTACTAAAGAGGATAGAGTTGTTGAGCAAGGAGAAGGCTGAGAAAGAGGAAGAGCATGTTGCGGAGATAGAGAAGGTGATTGCGGAGGCGAAGTCCAGTACTGTTATCACCGTCTGGGAAACCAAGATCAAATTAGTTGAGGGCATGGCAAATGCAGGTTCCTGGACTGGGAAGGGTGGTGTGAAGGTCTAGCCAAATTGACTGGTAAGCTTGTAAATATGAGTGAGGATCCTGAAGGATAGCCGTTAAAGGGGGACGAGGTGGAGAAGACCACAGGCGATGATAACCAGTTAATGGATTTGGCTTGCAAAAATTTGGTTGAAGTAGTTTTTGATTTTAAGGGATGTAAGACAATATTACTATCTTTTTTGTGTAGGGTTGGTGGGCAACCCCTTAATGATATGGTTGTTTTAACATTTCTTCGCATGCTTTATTGAATTGTGTGGTTGTAGCAGTAGGATTTTCGAGGATTCTTATAATCAGGATCCTAAGGAGTTTAGGTTTTACTAGAACTCTTAGGATCCGAATATCCTGAAACAGTTAGTAATCCATTTAGGATCACAAAATAGTTAAGACCCATTTAGGAGAAATCTTTGAT
Source organism: Lactuca saligna (assembly GCF_052625555.1). Taxonomy (NCBI): domain Eukaryota; kingdom Viridiplantae; phylum Streptophyta; class Magnoliopsida; order Asterales; family Asteraceae; genus Lactuca; species Lactuca saligna. The sequence continues at coordinate 27,693,655 of NC_136425.1, read as the reverse complement.
CATTTTATAAGAAAGACAACTTTTGAGAAATAAGGTTAGACAGAACCTGATCATACTCCGGCTTCGTGACCTTTAGGACTCACTTTACGAGAAGTGTGAAGTCACAATTCTTTTATCTCCATAAGATCCTAAAATTCATACATGGAAGGGTCCTTGTTCATCAAGGAAGATCCTTCATTGTCTTGAACTAATTAAACATTAAGGAGGGGGTCCCTCTTTAAGGATCAGTTGGAAATGGCTCCAACCTATTTTGCTACATGATAATGCTACAAGTCTTGCATATTTTTTAGGTAACTTCCCAATCTTCAAGCGACATGTCAGTTCTATAGTCCTTGGAAAATCTCAAGAGAGAACCGCAGTCTGATATTTATATATTTATACAATCAGTTTGATCTAGGATCTTGAGCATCTCGAAGGATCCTAAGTATTTCAATCAAGATCCCGATCGTTAGGATCCTGAAAATGGGGTTAAGGATTAGGATCATCAACTGCTACAATGTTGGCCGTCTGATCATGCACGTCAGGATCCTTTAGTTTTTTGGCATGATATTCAACTGTCTGGATCATCACATGGATTATCAGGATCCTAGGTTGGCTAGCATGTCTGCTTTAAAATTATCTTCTCTATGAATTTGGTTTAGGCTAAAAGTCTCAAATTTAATATTAATGCATAAAAAAGCTTCCTTTAGGTGTGACGGAATGGGAATGATTTCCATTCTATCTCTATACTGTGGAATATGTTCTTCACGATATGTCGTTCCATCGTAAGGCTTCATGCTAGGAGTTGGGAAGTGCTTTCGAACTTCAGTGTCGTCAATTGAGGGGATGAATCTTGAGATCATGTGACAGGTCGGGGATGCTTCCGGTATAGGTTGGACCAACCCTAATACGCTAGATGTGGCATCCCCATTTTCACGGCCAAAAAAGAGCGATTTTTTTATGTGTTATTTAAAAATCAAAGTATCCTTTTGAAGAAAAGTGTTGCAGAATTTGTTCACAGAAAAACATGATAAATACATTATCAAAGCATTTCCGCAGAAATGTATTTTTATTCATTTTAAAATATTGGGATGTCATCATCAATACAGAAACATAAGCATAAACCGAACTTACATTCATTATCACTAGTGATTTATATCTCCTTAATCCCTCAGTGTAATGTAACCTCATATCGACACCTGTGATACAAATAAACGTAATGGGTCCGGTTGGGAAACCTGGTGAGTACATAGTGTTTTCAACCCACAATAATATAATTATTATGTTTAATAATCAAACAATTAACCCAATTACCCATCCCCATTATCTTCTTGACTTTTAACGATCTACCCTAAGAATCAGCTATTCCTCGTTCATTCTTTCTTAAGGATTATCCTAAGGAATTGGCATGAAGTCCATCGTCGCCACAATTTACCCAACATGCACTAAGTCCATAGTCACCAGGGTTTAGGCACTAAGTTTGTATAGTTTCCAGGGTTTATACAACAGGCACTAAGTCCCTAGTCACTAGGTTTTAGGCACTAAGTCTGCATAGTCGCCAGGGTTTATCTCATTTATTGACAATATTATTTTCGAGAGTTGTTGGGGTGCAAAGTTATTCATTCATGACTTTGTAAATGTTTGACTTTTGTAAAACCCACTTGCATGTGGTGCTTTAGCCTTTAGACCCATTTGTTAGTTAGAGTGAGAGAGAGACATGTAAACACCTCTATAAATAGTGGGTTTGTCCACTTGTAGAGGTGTGCTTTGAGATATGTAGAAGTGAGTGTGTAAGTGTGTGTTAATTATGTAGTCTAGATCTAGATCCTTTTTGTAAACACCATATACATTCAATATATCTCTTAAACACCCAAATCACCATGTTCAATTGTGCAAGCTTTGATTCCGCATGCCAAACCATATTCTTTGTCACTACAAGAGTCCACTCGCAATACATGTCAATGGGTTTTTAGAGTACACCGGGTGAACACATCGTTCACAACACCTACAGGTTGCGAGCCTGCTAGTGTCCCACTAAACTGTCTAGAATAGTCTGTGGTAGTCATCGATACTTGTCACACCCCCAAACCGGAATGGCAGAAACGTTCTGGGGTGGAGGATGTCATGCGTAGTATCACAACAATTGTATCATAGCAAGCATAGTAAACACAACCAAACATTGAATACATATATGAATAAGGTTTATATTGTCTTAGTACATAGTTTTGTTAATATACAAAGTAAAATAGAAAGACGTGACTCTAACGCTCCGACATCTCCAATCTCCTGGAAGTACATGTCTACTAATTCCCTGAGAATACAAGCAGTTTGAAAGAATATCAGCATAAAGCTGGTAAGTTCATAAGCATTCAGTTTTGGTGGAAAATGTTTCTTTTGATCCTTTTGAAAAGTGTTCCTCAAGAAAATCCTATATTTTCTTATGAAAAGCGTGTTTGAAAAGCCATTCCTTCCATGACTCCTTAGTTCATACTAGTTATGTATAAACCAACATCGGGCAGACAGTTAATTGTGTGGATCTGCCCAAAACCCACAAGCAAACAAAGAACAGAGAATGAGGTGGAAACCACACATTCCACAGTCTATCAGATATTCTTTATACGTAACCTGGATGCATAAACTAAGAAATCATGGAATTAATAATGAAAGTTCGTTAGTTACTTGTTATACAATCTGTTTATAAAAAGCCGAGTTATCCCGGGAAAATCCTATATTTTCCTTAAAAACAAGTTATCCGTCCTAGAGGTAGAGATGCAAGTTTAGAAATCCCTGATTACTATCAGTGTATTTATGAAAGTAGTTTTATTACTCAAAATAAAACAATGAGAATACAGTCCGTAAACCAAAGCTAGTTTATACTTATTTGCGAGTCGTACAACCATACTTGATATGACAGAGAGACCTTTATAACATTCTTCAGGCGTGAAGTTAAATGACATTTGTTCACCACAGGCATGCCTACCTAATTGTAGCTAGCGGTTCTGGTTTGGGATTGTCATTCCCGAATAGATCTATTCACAAATCTCACGCTCTCCCTACAGGAGACTCTGGTTATACTAAAAGGAATTATCCCTGTACACCTAAGGGTACGGTATTTAAGTAGAGCCTCACAATTCTGTATAATCTAGTTCACTATCGGCAAAATAGTATAAAACATTATTTATCATTGAAAAAATGTACTTTATACTCCTGAGAAAATATATAACATAAACTAAATCTGCCATGGTCTATACATATTCGTTCATGAAATCTGATTTGGCAGAAACTGCCTTGAGGGTTATTCCAAACTATACCCATTATAGTTTATTAGAGTTGATATGAAAATGCTTTGTAAAAACCTTTCTGAAAGCTATGGAGTTAAATTTCCAAATTAAAAGTTTCCCTTATGCTCAACATATTACAAACACGGATAAAATATCTAAATATGTTATTAAACATGGAAACCATTAGTTGTATTAATAAGTTTAACACTTAATAAATTACTTTGATGTTAGCTTGTATTCCCCCTGAAAACATTTAAAAAATACAGAAAATGTAGTGGTATGAACTCACCTCGGGCGATTTGAATGAAAGATCGATACGGGATGCCGGATGTTCAAGTGAAGCCTTGAACACGATTTGCTCCCAATTAACACATAATAACACATAAAGGAGTCAAATAAAGGTACTTCACCACTAGATGTGATGGAGAACCACTCTAGGGACTTGAAACTACTTGCACTAAGTGTTAGGACCTTAAACGATTACATGAGGGGGTGTATGGCTACCTTATATGTGTGTACGACCATGTGTGTGCTGCCCAATGGGTGTGCAGCCGTACACTCATGATGGAAGGTGCCTTCGAGGTGTTTTCAAGGTCCACACTTGCATCCATGAAGTGTTATCGGTCCATACTAAGTTTTAGTACATGTTTTGGGTCTTATAAATAAGTTTGTGGTCCTAGGGTGTGTGTATGGTCGCACACGGGAGTGTGCGGCCGCACACAAGGAGTGTGCTGCCGCACAAGCGTGTTTGTGCCCGCACACGGGTGTGTGCGGCTGTACACCCCACACAAAGATGACCAAAATGCCAAATCTAGGGTGTAACAAGGCTAGTTTCATGCCTAACTCGAATATGGAAGTCCAACTCTCACTTTGGAGGGTCTTTTAGGAGTGTGTGGCCCATCTTATGAAGGTGTGAGGCCGCACTCCTTCAAAGAATGAAGAACATGATGATTCAAGGCTTAGACCAGTAGGTCCTTCATGTATGATAAACTAGGTGATGGAAAACTCACGTTTTTTAGGCCTTGGGAGGGTTTGCGGTTGAAGACTCTTAAGAGAAATGGTGTTGTGTGTGGCCAAGGAGTGAAAGGAATGAAAGGAAAGGGTCTACCCTTTATATAAGAGTGAGTGTGTGGCAAGGAGGGGTGTGTACAGCCATACATCCATGTGTGCGGTCGCACACTCATCCAAAAGGGGTCTATGGTCCGGTTTTGCTATTATACGCCTTGCAGACTCATTCCTAACCTCAACCTTGACTGTACCCATGCTTAGAATACTTAAATGGACCCTTAAACAGTGCTAGAAGTTAACAGTGTTGGCTTAACATTGATTAAATTGACTAGATGTACAATGAGAAAGTTTTGGGTTGTCACAATACTCTGCTTGATGAAGGGGCCAACGCTTGGGTAAAAGGCTTTTCTCATTGTTCACCTCTCACCCTTATCTCATGGTCTATATCACCTCTCATCTCGTCATCAAACTCATATTTCATCTACCCATGTTTTACCCAACATATTTTGTAGATATAAAATACATGTATAGTCTAAATCATTCAAAATATGTATAAAATCGTTCATCCAGCATAGACAGCAAGTACTCAGACAATATGCACACATAGCACGTAATTTATATAAAATACTTCATATCTATGTGTAAAATGAAAGTAACTATGCACTCACTTGTTAAAGTGTTGATTCCAAACTCGAACATCACTTCACTTCTTAACAATATAATTTCCTTCGACGAAACCTAATATTATTACTAATAGATTTTAGTCTAATATTTACCATGACTAATTATTAGTCTTAGCGTTATTATTATTATATAAGTGTTTAAACAATATTTTCCAACCAATATGTACAGACAGGGCCAGACATAAAACACCGGAGGGCAGAACCATTTTGGCATATAACACTTCTGAAATCCAACAACCCTATGCGGCCCTTTAAACCAGATTCCTCGTACCGCGAGTAGTTAAAAACATATTATAACGACACTTATATAAGTCATAATAATAGCCCAAATATTTATTATAATTTCATAATAACAACACTAATTTTAAATATAAGCTTTATTTAAAATAGGGTAAGTATAACTTACTTACAAAGGGATTTTTCTAGGAGTAGGGCTCAACAGGGGCAAAACTTTGTCGCTGAATCTTTCTAAGAAAGATTATTGTAGCGCTTCAGCGTTTACCTTACTATACTAAAACTATAGAAAGAAAAGTCAAATCACGAGGGACCAAAATGGTAGAGGGATAAGTAGAGAAAGACTCTTGAATCAAGAGAATGGTGCAAGAAATATGAGAGCTAGAGGCTCTTATTTATAGTGATTGAATTTTTGAAAACTAGCCTCCATAGTTACTTAATGACCTTATAGTTATATAAATGACTAAACACCCATTTATAATATTATTTTAAATAGATTTAATGATATTTGTACTAAAATAATGTCAACAGTGCTCAACGTTAGTCTTATAATGACCGCACTATCGATACATTTCTAATGATATATACATATGTATATATATGTAGACGTATATATGATTTACGCTTTATTTTAATACGTAAATGTGCTATTAAAAATTATAACTCATTCATAAGAACTCTATTTTTGACGTGCTTTATATCCACGCGTTGGTATTTACGAGTACTACAACTTTCACTACGACGTCATCAAGTAATTCTCATTCTATCTCAGATTTACAAAACTGTATCGAATTTATCGCGCTCGAAGAGTAGGGATCAAGTTTCATCCATATCCTTAACATACGAGCTCTATTATCAACATTATTTATATCCACCCGTTAGTATTTATGAGTACTACAATTTTCATTTAGACTCCATCGGCTAACTCTCATTCTATCTCGAATTTACAAATATGTATCGAATTCACCGCGCTCGAAGAGTAGGGACTAAGTTTCGTCCATATCTTTCGCATACAAGCTCCATTTTTTACTGTCTTTTTATCATTGAACTTGTATTAACGATATATTCATTTCTCGTTTAGACTTTTTTGGTTAAAAATCGACCGATCTAAAATTCGAATTTCGGCTATGCACTCCTATGCTAAATCTTAGAAAAATCATAACTTCCTCATACGAAGTCAGATTTTGATGTTCTCTTTATGCACACTCTCGGTTTAACATGTACAACGACTTTCGTTTAGATCGCTAAGGCTTGAAAGTATTTTATCGTAATTTCACTTTTTACGCTTCCTAGTGTCGTGTTCTTAGTTGAAGTAAGTATCGAATTGGGAGCAAAATCACACAAGTGGTTTACAAGGAAAGCCTTTGATCCATTTTAGGATTTCCAACACAAAACATTGGGACGTGGTAATAATCACTTGTCTTGTTTAAGTATATTGATTGAAATGTGAGTTACAGAAATGGAGGTAAGTATACGAGTAAATCTTTTGTAGTGAATCTAGTTGTTTGTAGTGTGCATAGTACATGTTTATTTATAGTCTAGTCTAAGTAACTAGAGGTCCGATATTTCCGAAATCCTCTTGAATAAGTATCAACATGTTGGTTTGACTTGGTATTTCCGGGCCTTAAGCCTGATGAAATCATTTTTTCGTTGAGAATTAGTTTTATGTTGACCATTTCTGCACATGTGAAAAATAAACAAGAAACATATTTGGTAAATTTTGTTAAAAAATAATAATAATAATAATAATAATAATAATAATAATAATAAGGATCCTGACATATGTTTCATGATGTCCAAATATCATTGAGATCTCGGGATCCTGGATAGGATTGGGGATTTTGGCTCTAACACTCTTGTTAATCATGTTAACTCTAACAAAATACTTACAAAAATTAAATTGTAGGAAATCCATATCTTAATTACTAATCCAATTATTCTCCTATAAATTGTTACGTAATTATTTTTTGCGTTCTTCTAAATTGGAGAGTAGTAAGTTGGCACACCTATCCCTTATATAGTATAAAATATGATTGGTCCATTCTTTTCAGCCATAAGCATTTGTAAATTTCATCCATGATAGTCCTTAATAAAAATACAAATTACTCATTAGTCAAACCATAATCGATTTACTTCATTTATATTTAAGAGTCCATTACTTCATTTGTAGCGAATTTAATCAGGAACCCAAAATCTGATTTAAAACCTGGATGCAAAACAGAAGTTACGTGCACAAGGAAAGGAAACCACCGATATTGATTCAACTGAGGTCACCAATAGCTCAGTTTTTGAAACTTTTTTGCAGCCCAGAATGATCATACCCGTTTCCCTTCTTGATCTTTCCTTTGTATCTCCCTCTTTTTTTCCATCAGCACACAAATTTGTGGTCAAATTAGCGGAAAGAAATAGGAAAACCTAGGTCGTTGTACACCCAAATTGTTAAAAATATTATTCATCAAACCACCATGATTAGTTAAGTATCTACAAACAAAAGGAAATACTTACAAACACATATTAAAACTACACCAAGATCTATCTGTTTTCATGAGTCATGAAGTTTTATACAAAAGATGATAATTATATATAAACTATCTCCTAATTTTCAATTGTTCCCTTTCCCTTTCCTTGGTTTACGTTTCCTGTAATCCACAACCACATTCACAATATAAGAATAAACTTCACGAGTAATTTAACCATACATTATCACATCATAACACATCGTTATCATATAATCATATTCGTCATTTTTAACTTAATGTTCTACAAAATAATGCCAACCTATAACTCATTAGGAGGCCTCCATATTATTTGAAAATTTTCATAATACTCATATATAACTACAACACGTACACCCTTCTCTTGGCATATTTTTAACTTACCAGACTTATTGCCATTATAAGTCATGCTAAAATACTCATTTTGTTATATTCATGTAACCACATATAGGAACGTAAATATATTTATATAGCTCTAAACAATACAACACAATACATAGTGTGAGTTAAAGTTATACTACTCACCTTGATTAGGTTGACAATAGCTTGTTCCAATTTTGTGAGATCTCGTTCCAAGTTTTGTTTCATCGAAACCTAGTCAATAATACAACTATTAAGTGTTATGACGCGTTCATAATCAATAACACTACAACATAGCTCCAAAATACTCAATTATGTGTAACAAAATATCAAATACTCAATTTATTCATGTAATTAGAATTGATCATCTTTGTATCCTTAATAGACATATTATGAACATAATTCGGCAAAATCACGCAACTTCAATTTCTAGGGTTAGAAATTCATCCTCAAATTCACATAATTAATTGTTGTTATTACTCTACACACTTAGAATCAAGTAATTACCACTTTTATTTTCTACTACTTTGATACGACCCAACATTTGGGTCGATTTGGTCAAGTATATCGGAGGCGGCACAGGAGGGGATAAATATAGTTGGCAATAAGTTATTTATTTGATTTTGTTTCTTCTTTTGCTAAGTTTATTTTGGGATGTTATCCAGTTATTTTAGGAAGTTATTTTTGGTTAGCTGGACACTATAAAGTTGGTGCTCCCTTGATTGTTTAGCGTTACGTGTTTAATAAAATCCAGTCTTTGACTTTGGGAGTATACCTGTTCTCAAATACAGGTAATTTCAGACCCTTCTCTTAGGGTTTGGAACTTTGGCCCTAACATTTGGTATCAGAGCCCTCGATTCTAAATACACGATGTCTAAGGCTAATAACACTGATAGAATCACAAGTTTGGAAGGATACGTGGCTAAGATCCGTGAGGAGGCAGAAAACGCTCGCAAGGAGAGTGCTTTGCAGATAGCAGAGGTTTTGAAAGCAGTCAATGACTTAACCACAAAGTTGACCAGCAAGGACGACGAGACTTCTACACCTAAGAAACTTCCACCTAAGGACCTTCGATGGGGCTCATTTAAGGTGGATGATGCTGAGAGTGATGGTTGGGATAGCAAAAAGAATCATAAGGAGTACGGGGACGAGAACAAGGGCAGATCTGGTACTACTAACTACAGGAATGGGGATTTCCGAAAGATCAAGATGCCAATCTTTGATAGTGAAGACGCGTATGGGTGGATATATCGAGTTGAACGATACATTGAAGTTCAAGGGGTTGAGGAACAGGACCAGATGAAAGTAGCAGCACTGTGCATGGAAGGAACGGATTTATCATTATATCGCTGGAGTGAAGGGAGATCTCCTTGTCCCTCGTGAGAGAGACTCAACCAGAGGTTATTATCTCGATTTCAACCATCTTATGGAGGCAACGTTTACCAGCAGTTCCTTGCCATTTATCAGGAAGGGACAACACGAGACTATGTTTGCAAGTTTGAAAGGCTAGCGGGTCAACTTATGGACATCCCAGAGGTGATATTGGAAGGTACTGTTGGTGATTTAATCACCAAAAATATTTTAGTGTAATGGATTTAACAAGTGTTTCAAGAACAATGTTTTAGTTATAATACAAGTTAGGAGGTGTGGGAGTGCACACTTGTATTTACTAAATATTGTTAGTACTGAACCCTGATTTACTGTGTCAAGTCGGGGTTCGGGGCAGCGCCCCGAAAAATACAAGGTATAATTTGTTATTCTTTAAAAGATGCAAATACAAGGTATAATTTGTATTTTCTGAAAGTTGAAAACCGTTCTCGTTTTATCCGTTGTGTGGATAAGTCCGGGAAATACAACGACTTCTTTGAAACACAGAAAAACGGAAATCGATTTCTTCTTCATTCTCTCTCAAAATTGATTCTGGTTTTATGCCTAAAATCAGAATTGTTCTTCAGGAATTATCCTAGTTTGGATTTCGAGATACCCAAGGCAATTAGGGTTGAAATATCAAACAAGGAAAGTGTATAACACGATTCCTGTTTGTGATCCAGATTTTCTATAACTCAAATTTTTGAAATTCCCTAACAATCTTGTTTGATATTTTGTTTTCGTGAAAAGATGGCTGGCAATTCATTGAAAGACATGAATACTTCTTTTGGAAAATTGGAGAAATTTCAGGGCCAAGATTTCAGACGTTGGCAAAAGAAGATGCACTTCTGGTTGACCACTTTAAAAGTTGTTTATGTTCTCTCTACTCCAAAACCAGAAGAGGTTGAAGATGCAAGTCTGGAACAAATCAGAAGGAGAAGCAAATGGGAGAATGACAACTACATCTGCCTTGGTCACATTCTTAATGGTATGTGTGATTCCCTCTTTGACACTCATCAAAACATTGAAACTGCAAGTGAATTATGGAATACACTTGAAGCAAAATATATTGCAGAAGATGCTTCAAGTAAAAAGTTCATTGTTTCTGATTTCAACAATTATAAAATGGTTGATTCTCGATCTGTAATGGAACAATATAATGAAATCCTACGAATTTATGGTCAATTCAAACAACACAACATGTCCATGGATGAATCCTTTGCTGTTTCAAGTGTGATTGATAAACTTCCACCCTCATGGAAGGATTTCAAACACCATCTGAAACATAGAAAGGAAGAAATAAGTTTGATTCAACTTGGGAGTCATTTGAAAATCGAAGAAGGACTTCGTGATCAAGAGAATGACAAAGGAACTGGAAAGGGCAAATCTGATTTTGGACAGCCCCAAGTTCATATGGCTGAATGTGATAAACAAGACAATTCTAATCACAAGGGCAAGGGCAAAAAACGTAAATATGAGGGTCACAACAAGAAGTCCAATAAAAAATACAAGGATTCCAAGGAAATTGTGTGTTGGAGATGCCATCTGAAAGGGCATATGAAACGTGACTGTCGGGTGAAACTTGGAAATAAAGGTGCAAGTGGTAGTGGAAAAGATGGTACTGGTGGTGGCAGTGGATCTCATGATCAATCTGCAACCAAAGGTCAAATTTCTATTGATCTTGTAAGTTCAGTATTCAATGTTATGCTACTAACTCCAGAAGTTTCTTTTGTACAGGGGGTTGATACAGATTCATGGTGGCTTGATACCTGTTCTACACATCACGTGTGTAATGATGAACGGTGGTTCACGAAGTTGAACATAGTAAATAAAGGTTCTGTCTTACATATGGCGGATGAAGGATCAAAGCCAATTTTAGGATCTGGTGTTGTTAGTATTACGTTTACTTTTGGAAAAACAATTAATTTGTTTGATGTATTGTATGTTCCAAAGGTTCGAAAGAACCTTGTGTCTAGTGGTTTGTTGAATTGTATGGGTTATAAACAAGTGATCGAGTCAAACAAGTATGTGTTGTCTAAATGTGGAATATTTGTGGGATTTGGTTATTATTGTGATCGTGTTTTTAAGTTAAATGTTATAAGTTGTTTTGCATCACATGTCAAATCTACTTGTATGACTTCTGCATCTAATCTTGATAACTCTATGTTATGGCATAATAGATTAGGGCATGTTCATATTAAAAGAATGATTGAAATGTCAAAATCCGGATTGATTCCAGCTTTTAACATTAATTCTGAAAAATGCAAAACTTGTATGTTAACTAAAATCACGAAACAACCGTTTCCAAATGTTAATAGAAAATCCAAATTGTTGGAATTGATTCATAGTGATCTATGTGATTTCCATGCTATACCTTCCTTGGGAAATAAAGAGTACATTGTTACCTTTATTGATGATTCAAGTCGGTTTTGTTATGTATACTTGTTACATTCCAAAAATGAAGCTTTGGAAAAATTTAAAGTATATAAAACCGAAGTCGAATTACAGTTGGGTATTTCTATAAAATGTCTTCGGACAGATAGGGGAGGAGAGTACATGGATTCTGAATATTTTCAATCGGTTGGAATTATTCATGAAATCACAGCTCCTTACAATCCACAGCAAAATGGTGTTGCTGAACGGAAAAATCGAGTTCTAAAAGAAATGGTAAATTCGATGCTTTCTTTTTCGGGTTTAAGTGAAGGCTTTTGGGGTGAAGCTATGCTCACAGCTAATTATGTGCTAAACCGTGTTCCTAATAAACGGAACAAAGTTACTCCTTATGAGCTTTGGCACAAGAAAACACCAAATTTGAATTATTTTCGAACTTGGGGATGTAGAGCAGTCGTGAAATTACCCGAACCTAAAAAGAAAAATTTAGGTGAAAAAGGAATTGACTGCATATTTATTGGATATGCAGAACATTCCAAAGCTTATAGGTTTTATGTTATAGAACCTAATGAGGCATATTCTGTTCATACCATTATAGAGTCGCGTGATGCGATTTTTGATGAGCTGCGGTATTCTTCAATTCAAAGACCAAAAGATCTGATTTCAAGCTCAAGTGAGGAGCCTAAATCAGATGCTATGGAAGTTGTTTCAATTCCAGAAACACAACAACTTCGTAAAAGCAAACGAGGTCGAGTTGCGAAAAAATTTGGCGATGAATTTCAACTATTTTTAGTTGAAGGTTCGAGGGATAAAGTAAAGAAACAATATTCATATTCCTCTCATCTTGAGATTGATCCAAAGACTTTTAAGGAAGCTATGGAGTCTCGAGATGTTGCGTTTTGGAAAGAAGCGGTTGATGAAGAGATGTCATCCATTATGGAGAATAATGTTTGGGTGTTATCTGATTTACCTCCTGGTTCTAAACCTTTAGGATGTAAATGGATTTTCAAGAAAAAAATGAAGGTAGATGGAACCATTGATAAATTCAAGGCTCGTCTGGTCATACAAGGTTTTAGACTAAAAGCCGGTATCGATTATTTTGATACGTATGCACCGGTAGCACGGATTTCTACCATTAGATTGTTGCTTGCTTTGGCAGCTATTCACAATCTAGTGATACATCAAATGGATGTTAAAACAGCCTTTTTGAATGGTGATCTTGATGAGGAAGTTTATATGAAACAACCAGAAGGTTTTGTTCTGCATGGAAATGAGCAAAAAGTGTGTAGACTTGTAAAATCATTGTATGGACTTAAACAAGCTCCAAAACAATGGCATTTGAAGTTTGATGAAATTATTTTGTCTAATGGTTTTTCTTTAAACCAATCTGACAAATGTGTTTACAGCCGTTTTGATTCATCTGGATCTGGTGTGATCATTTGCTTGTATGTAGATGATATGTTGATTTTTGGCACTGATCAGAATCAAGTTAATGCAACAAAGAATTTGTTGTCTTCAAAGTTTTCTATGAAGGATATGGGGGAGGCGGATGTAATCCTTGGAATAAGGATTAAACGGATGAACAAGGGACTTGCTATTACACAATCACATTACATTGAAAAAATTCTCAAACGGTTCAATTACAGTGATTGTACACCTGTTAGCACCCCTATGGATTCAAGCATGAAGTTGATGCCTAATAGAGGTAGATCAGTTTCTCAACTGGAGTACTCACAAGCTATTGGTTCTTTGATGTATGCTATGACTAGCACTCGTCCTGATATAGCTTTCGCAGTGGGAAGATTGAGTAGATTTACTCATAATCCTAGTACTCAACATTGGCAAGCAGTTCATCGTGTTTTCAAATATTTGAAAGGAACCAAGGATTATTGTTTGTGTTATTCAGGATTTCCTTCGGTCTTGGAAGGATATTCTGATGCAAGTTGGATATCCAATAGAGAAGATCATTCTTCTACAACTGGTTGGGTATTTTTGCTTGGTGGAGGTGCTATCTCATGGGCATCCAAGAAGCAATCTTGCATAACTAGTTCAACAATGGAATCTGAGTTTATTGCATTGGCTACTGCAAGTAAGGAAGCAAAATGGTTAAACAATTTGATTTATGAGATTCCATTGTGGAGGAAACCGATTTCATCACTTTCTATTCGCTGTGATAGTGTTTCTACTATGAGTAAAGCTTATAGTCAAGTTTATAATGGTAAATCGAGGCATATTGATGTTAGACATGGGATGATTAGAAATCTAATCATGGATGGTGTGATTTCGATTGAGTTTGTAAAATCACAACAAAATTTGGCGGACCATCTCACTAAGAGTTTGGCGCGAGACTTAGTGCACAAGTCTGTTATAGGGATGGGCTTAAAGTCCTTATAAATTCTTATGAATGAGACACCCAATTCCCCTTTAATACAATGTTAGAGGTTGAATTCAATGAGGAAAGCTTATTTATATGAATTGGAACACACATTATTGTTGGATTAATGTCTAAGTCAGTAACCATATTTGGTATATACTTGACCTGAGTGTGCATGGTCCTTTTGGGTTGCCTTCACCAAAGCAACTTGACAAGGTAATTTGATATGAGAGAGGAGATATTATGATTTATTAATATATTATAAGAATAATATATTAAAGGAGAAATCATATTTATTTGATTAGTATTAGTCATAAATTAATTAGGAATTAATTTGGTGACTAAAAGAGACAAATTAAATAAAGGGGTATAAACTGTCAATTGTGTGATAGTTGAGTTTTGGGCTAGGAAACCTAATGGACTAAGGGGGGAACGAAATTATGATGAAGGATCATCATATTTTCGTCCAAGGCCTCATTCCATAAGGTTTCTAGGGCTGCTTGGTGGCTAAGCTGTTCATTAGGGTTTTGACTGAAACCCTAGCACCCTATAGTATAAATACATACCCTATGCTTCAATTTAAGGCCACTTGATTCCAAGGGAACCCTAGGGCCGAAATTAGCACCATTCCCTTCTCTCTCTTAGTTGCCTTCTTGCTTCAAGGTGTTTGTGAGCCATTAGAGGCACTACAATTGTGGTGCTTGCTTTCAAGAGTTCTAGAGAGTTCAAGAGATCAAGGAAACTAGTTGTTATTACTATATAACAACAAAGGTATGTTTTTCTACACTTCTATGTAAATTTCGAAAATCATAGAAGCATGCCAGGGTTTATTTTGTGTTCATATAGTTGTATGTCTTATAGTGAAAACATAGATCCAAATTAGGGTTGTATGCACACATAGGATTGTTTGTATAAAACCTAACAGTGGTATCAGAGCCATTGGTTTTTTGTTTTCAATTGGATTTGATGCATATTATGAACTTGACAAATTAGGGTTTATGGCAAGTAAACCCTAAGGCTTGGTGATTTTCGCAAATTAGGGTTGCCAAACCCTAGTTGGCGATTTTTGATAGGGTTCTTGAAACCTTTTTGCCTAGCCTCCAAATTTCGATATTAGGGTTATGAAACCCTAGGGATTTCGAAAATCCCTTGTCCCCAAGATAAGATCCCAAGATTTTAGGGATATGGATGATACTATCTTTGTGATTATCAATTTAATTGTTTAAACTAGATAATTGAAGATCTTGTATTATCCTTTCCATATATTTAAAAAATAAAAGGATTAAATAAATTAATAGTTTAATTTTATGATAATCCCTAAAGATTTAATACTTCAAATTAATTGTTTGATTTTGATAATTATTAAATCAAAGATTTTTGGTGTTTAAAATTTTAAATTAAATAGCCTTAATTCCGAAAATTTTAAATACACATTAAGATACTAGTATTTTTGAAATGTTTTAAAATACACCCTTATACAATTATGATATTATAAGATTAATTATTATATATGTATAAGAATAAGCTAGTCTTATCGCTAGTAGGACTCATTCACGAAGCCGGTCTATAAGGTGGGTATAAGGTTGCTGCCTATAAAATGGCGCTTAATGGATGTACACTCACATCTACCGCTTGCTTGACTGGTGGAGGGTCGTTAGCCGAACGGATAGGATAGGGCACTTAATTCCTCATTAAAAGTATAATGAAAAATATTAAAGTAACTACATTGTTTTACAAATTCCCACTCTTAGTTACTTTAGGGTAAAATGTGAAAATGATGCTAATCCATGGAATTACACTTCGTACCCTTGTCAAACGTTGATGGAGCGCGTGTGGTTAACCGGCACATCAATTTGGGGATGACATTGGTAGCGAAGGGTGACTCGATGTTTGTCATAGATCAATGGAGCGTGTGTGGTTCACCGGCACATTGATTAGGTGATAAAGACATTGAGTGCACCGCGTTGATTCGCATGGTTATTCACAAATTTGTTTGCGATCCTCGGCATCCCAGTCGCAAATTTGAAATGCATATCGAGATTTAAACATGCCATTGAAAAGTTCAATGAATCTCAAAGATCTAGGAGTTTTCAATACATTTAAAACCTAAATTGCTTTTTCGTTTTTCATGGTGAGAATTAGTGAATCGTCATTCACTTACCTTCAAATTATTTACTTTTAGAGTACGGCATCCCTTTCTAAGTTGTAAATAATGTTGTTGGATCCTAGCCCTAATTACTCATTTGGGTGTTTAATTAGGGATTCATTTCTAATCAAACTTTGTTCCTTTTCAGATGTCTACAAACAACAACAACAACGCTTCTGGGTCATTCTCGTTGATGAACTTGTGTCAGAAAGTGACATTTGATGGTTCAAACTTCACCGAGTGGATGAGGTATATCCGCATGATCACACGCTATGAGGACAAAGAATATGTCCTCGATGAAAAGCTTGAGAAGATCATCCCAGATGTTGCTACTCCTGAGGAATTGGCCACCTTTGAGGCCCACGAGCGTGATGCCACGAAAGTTCACTGCATCATGCTGGCCACCATGAACCCCGAACTCCAAAAGTCCTATGAGGACATGTATCCATATGAAATGCATCAGGATTTGCTGGAAAGGTATCACCAGAGCGCGAGGCAAGAGCGCTATGAGATCATTACTACCATGATCACCGCTAAGATGGGGAGTGGAGAATCCCTAACCTCTCATTTGCAGAAAATGCAGAGGTATGTTGATCGTCTTCTCAAACTTAATGTTAAGTTTGATGAGGATTTGGCTATCGACATAATCCTCCACTCCTTGCCCTCCTGCTAAAATCAGTTTAGGATGACCTACCATATGAATAAAGAGGAGGTCTCCTTGAGCAAGCTCCAAGGACTCTTGAGGACTGCTGAGAGCAACCTCAAAGACAAATCCATTGCACCGTCCCCTGCTGTGGCCGCTCCTGTGATGGCGATAGGTCAAGGAAAGGGTAAAAAGAGGAAGGCTCCATGTAAGAGCCACCATAAGGGGAAACCCCGTGATGGTTTGTCCTCAAGTGGGACCAAAGTAGGCCCCGCTAGACCCTCTTCCGATCCTAAAGAAACAGAGTGCTTCTATTGCCACCAAAAGGGCCACTGGAAGCGAAGCTGCCCACAATATCTGCAGGACATTAAAGATGGGAAGATCAAGCCCACATTTGCAGGTATGTATTCTATTAAATCTAATAACTCATCATTTGCTACTTCATGGGTTCTTGATACAGGATGTGGTTACCACATTTGTTCTGATTTGCAGGGCCTAAAAAGAAGTATGGAAATGGAGCATGGGAAGATGAACCTGATTATGGGAAACAGAAGATCATCGCCTGTGACCAAAGTCGGTGTTTATTCTTTAGTGTTGAGTAATGGGTTAGGAATAGATTTAGAGAATTGCTGTTATTCGCCAGATATGGCAAGAAACATTATTTCTTTTCACGGGTTGTTTAGACAAGGTTTCAGATATTCTTTTGATAATAGTAATGGTTCTATTAATGTTTATTTGAATGGTGTCTTTTATTTCAATGCATTACCTTGTAATGGGATTTATGAATCTGTGATGATTGTTGATAATTTCGGAAATAATGTTTTGAATATTGATTCGTCTACTAGTCTAGACAAAGCATGCTTGTGGCACTGTCGCCTTGGCCATGTCAACAAGAAACGCATAGCCCAACTCCAAAAGGATGGAGTGTTGGAGTCATTCGACCTTAGGGACGATGATACGTGTTGTGACATCCCCAAAATCTCGGCCAGAAAAGACCAATTTCATTTATGCTTTTTAAAATAATTTTCAGAGTAAATCCTTTTAATTTTAAAAGAGATGCGGAATTTGTTCCCAAAAACAAAACATGATAAAATAGATATTTATCAAAACATTTCATAAGACATATGATTTCATTTCATATTCAAAAGTCGGGATGTCATGTTCCGATACAGATCATAAAGCATAAACGATAGCATTACAAGTCATTCAACAAATATATACATATACAGACTTGTAAACAAAAACAACTTGATGTTCGCCCATCTTAAGCTCTTGTGCCACTTCCTGTAAAATAAATCAACTGAGTGGGTCAGGCTTGGGAGCCTGGTGAGCATATAGGGTTTTCAAACCCACAATAATTATATTTAATTTCAACAATCAACAATAAACCCGATTACCCATTCCCGTTATCCTCACCTTACGTTCCTAAAAATAACGTCTATTATAAGGAACCTATTTTAGGATTTTTCATCGGGATGGACATTACTGCAGAGGGGCTTCCTCAACAATAAGTATCCTATAGGCAACCATGTGGGGGATAGAGTACACCGGTGAACACGTCGTTCACAACACCTATAGGTAATGAGCCTGCTAGTGTTCCACAGGACAGTCTAGAATAGTCCGTGGTCGTCATCCATACTCTGCTGAATGACTAGAATAACACCAATAACACCGAGGCCTCTCATCTGTTTATTACACACCAATTATCTACCCATGTTCTACCCAACATATTAGTAGATAAAAATATACATTTTTATACATAGTTTAAAAACCTGTATAACATGTTTTAATCAACACATATTCCACATAACAGATGAGGCATACACACATAACACGTATTTCATAGAGAATACATCAGATCTATAAGATAGAAGAGAGTGAATATACACTCACACGTATAACAACCAAATATATACACATAACACGTACTTTATAGAAATACTTCATAATATTGCGTTGGAATGAAAATAACTACACACTCACTTGATCAAAAGATGATCGCGCAGCACTACGGCTTGTAGAAGAGGTGTTTCTCCGTAGATCTGGAAGATCTTCACAAAACCGGGCTCCTCGCGGGCAGCGTTTCGGCTCGGGAATAACGCTCTTCGGGATCCTCGGGGCTTCGGATCTTACTTCGGGGCTCGGGAATATTACCGGGGCTTTGGGGTATGTTTGGCACGCAAATCGAGGCAAAACTTAGAGAGAGGGAAGAGTTTGAACAAGAGAAAATGGCTGAATTCGAGTTCTATTTATAGGCTGCTGGGTCTGGGATTACGCGGGGCGTACTCAAATTACGCGGGGCGTACTCAGTACGCGGGGCGTACTCAGTACGCGGGGCGTACTCGGGTTACGCGGGGCGCACTTTGACGTCACTGCGTGCGTCGACTGGTGGCACTCGAGTATTGGTCAGACAAGTTGCATCTGACTGAGTACGCGGGGCGTACTCAAATTACGCGAGGCGTAATTGACTTGTCAAACTTCTAAATTGCGTAACTTTCGCATACGAGCTCCGTTTTCGACGTTCTTTATATCCACGCGAAGGTCAGACCATACTCTACAACTTTCATTTAGACTCCGTCGGCTAATTTTGATTTTATTTTTATTATTTATTTTTTAGAAGGCCGGGACAGAAAAACTTCGTTATAAATTCATAACTTCTTCGTCTGACGTCTGTTCTCGCCTAACTTTTCATTGCTTCGCTACTAACAACAAGATCTTCGATTCTCATTTAGATTGTTTCGGCTAAAAACCGCTCGATCTCAAATCGAGTATTCGGGTTGTATACTGCCACGTCGAAACTTCAGAAAATCATAACTTCCTCATACGAAGTCAGATTTGGGCGTTCCTTTTATGCACGCTCTCGGTTTAACGAAATCTACGACTTTCGTTTAGATCGCTAAGGCTAAATATCGCTCTATCTTAAATTCATATTTTACGTCACTTGGCGTCGTGTCGGTTCTGTCGCGAAACTTCGACAGGTCATAACTTCTTCGTTATAACTCGGATTTTGGCATTCCTTATATCTCCGGAATCCTTGTTTCGACCACTACAACTTTATGCAAAGATGTCGGGCTTATCTCACATTTTAATTTTGACGCTTATTTTATTCTTAATTCATTACATTATAAAAATTAAGAAAATACACACATAAATCGCATAATTCACAAATAATACATTCTTATTATTTCAAGTTGAGTTACAAGGTTAACCTAGACTATTACATTGCTAAAAATGGCAAGCCTAGAAACACGGGCGTTACAATTCTCTCCACCTTAGAATGATTCCGTCCCCGGAATCACACACCAGCAAACAAATGCGGATAGCGACTCATCATGTCACTCTCCGTCTCCCAGGTGAGATTTGGCCCATTCGTGTGTTTCCATCGGACAAGCACTAACTCCACCATCTTACGTCGCAATTTCTTAGTCTTTCGGTCAACAATTGCCTCCGGTTCCTCAATCAACCTTTTGTTCTCATCGATCCTCAACTCTGAAAGTGGAATTATGTCGGGAACTTCTCCCGTGAACTTCCTCAAATAGCACACATGGAAAGTGTTATGAATTCCATTCAGTTCTTCTGGTAGTTCGAGCTTGTAAGCTTGGTTCCCAATCCTCTGAAGAACTTTAAACGGTCCAATAAACCTTGGACTTAACTTTCCCCTTTTTCCAAATCTTATAAGTCCCTTCCACGGCGAGACCTTAAGCAAAACCGAATCTCCAACTTCAAAAGTCATCGGTCTTCGCTTCTTGTCAGCATAACTCTTTTGACGATCCTGAGCTGCTAACATTCTCTCCCTAATTATTTTCAACTTTTCAGCAGTTTGATGGACTATCTCCGGCCCCATAAACTGTTTTTCCCCAGTCTCAAGCCAACAAGACGGCGTACGACACTTCTGTCCATACAAGGCTTGATAAGGTGCCATCTTTATACTCGAGTGAAAACTATTATTATAGGAAAATTCTACCAAAGGTAAATGTTCATCCCAATTACCTAGGAATTCCAAGGTACATGCCCTCAGCATATCTTCAAGTGTTTGTATCGTCCGTTCGCTCTGACCATCAGTCTGCGGATGGTAAGCTGTACTTAAACACAACTTGGTACCCAATTCCTCTTGTAGACTTTTCCAAAATCTTGAGGTGAAACGACTATCACGATCCGACACAATTGTTAGCGGAACACCGTGAAGTCTCACAATTTCCTTCACATAAGAATTCGCAAGCTTTTCCATAGACCATTTCTCATTGGCTGCTATGAAATGCGCACTCTTAGTGAATCGATCGATGACCACCCAAATCATGTCGTGACCATTCTTTGTTCTGGGCAGTTTAGTGACAAAATCCATAGTAATGTCTTCCCACTTACCCATAGGCACAGGCAATGGTTCTAAACTCCCGTACGGTTTCTGATGTTGTGCCTTGACTCTTGCACAAGTCACACACTCGGCCACATACTTCGCAATGTCGAGCTTCATCGTCGGCCACCAATAATAGGGTTTCAGGTCCCTATACATTTTAGTGCTACCGGGATGAATCGAATACATGGTCTTGTGAGCTTCTTCCATCAGAAGATCTCTAATTCCTCCTGACTTAGGTACCCAAATACGATCTTGGAATACCTTCAGTCCATGACCGTTTGTACCAAACACCAACGTTTTACCCAAACGTTCCTCCTTTCGGTCATTTTTCTCAGAAGCTTCCTCTTGAGCTTTCTTTATACTTTCCACAATGGTCGAGACAACTTCAATTTTCAACGCTCTTGGCCTTTTCCTTTCAAGATTGACTTTCCGACTGAGAGCATCAGCAACAACATTAGCCTTACCGGGGTGGTAAAGTATCTCGCAGTCGTAGTCCTTGAGTAATTCCAGCCAGCGTCGTTGCCTCATATTCAATTCTTTCTGACTAAAGAGATATTGGAGACTCTTATGATCAGTGAAAAGTTTGCACTTCGTGCCATAGAGGTAATGCCTCCATATTTTCAGAGCGAAAACTACCGCTGCCAACTCCAAATCATGAGTCGGGTAGTTCTTTTCATGCTCTTTCAGCTGTCGAGATGCATATGCGATCACCTTATCTCTTTGGGTCAAAACACAACCCAATCCAACACCAGACGCATCGCTATAAACAGCGAAGTCTTCAACTCCATTGGGTAGAGAAAGTATCGGTGCCTCGCATAGTTTCTTCTTTAGCTTCTCGAATGCTTCATTATGCTTATCACTCCAAGCATAAGTAGCTCCTTTGTGGGTCAAAGCTGTTAATGGACTAGCAATCGAAGAAAAGCCTTGGATAAACCTTCGGTAATATCCGGCTAATCCTAAAAAGCTTCGAATCTCCGTGGGACTTTTTGGTTGTTCCCACTTCATTACAGCTTCAATCTTTGCTGGATCAACCATTATACCTTCTTGGTTGACCACGTGACCCAAGAATTGGACTTCTCGAATCCAAAAATCACATTTGGAGAACTTCGCATACAGCTTCTCCTTCTTTAAGACTTCCAAAACTTCTCGCAAGTGTCTGCCATGCTCCTCTTGGCTTTTTGAATAAATCAGAATGTCATCAATGAACACTATCACAGATTTATCAAGGAACGGATTACAAACCCTGTTCATTAAATCCATGAATGCTGCTGGAGCATTGGTTAGTCCAAACGACATAACCAAAAACTCATAGTGTCCATATCGGGTTCTGAATGCGGTCTTCTCTATATCCTGCTCTCTTACTTTTAGCTGATGATATCCTGACCTCAAGTCGATCTTTGAGAAATAACTTGAACCTTGTAGCTGATCGAATAGGTCATCAATCCTCGGCAACGGATATCTATTCTTTATTGTTGCCTTATTCAGCTCTCGGTAATCAATGCACATCCTCATGCTTCCATCTTTCTTCTTTACGAATAACACCGGAGCTCCCCAGGGTGATGAATTAGGTCTAATGAAACCTTTGTCCAATAACTCCTGAAGTTGCATCATTAGCTCCTTCATCTCCGTTGGTGCTAATCGATAAGGTGCTTTTGCAATTGGCGTTGTTCCGGGAAACAAGTCAATATGAAATTCTACTTGTCGATCGGGCGGTAATCCAGGAAGATCTTCGGGAAATACTTCCGGATAATCACACACAACAGGAATATTTTGCATCACCTTCTTTTCCTTCTTAGCATCAATCACGAATGCTAAATATGATGTACATCCCTTAGTCAAACACTTTCTGGCTTTCATTAGAGAAATGATTCCAGAATTTACTCTGCGTTTATCTCCATACACCATAAACGATTCCTTTCCAGGCGAATTCACTTTCACTATTTTCTTCTTGCATAAAATTTCGGCATCATTGGCACTAAGCCAATCCATTCCCAAAACGATGTCGAAACCATTAAGTTCTATAGGTAATAATTCCTCGTGGAACTTATTCCCATTCAAATCAATTAAAATGTTTTTCATACGATGGCTAACAGGTACAATCTTGCCACTAGCAACTTCGACTAATAAAGCATTATCTAGTCTCACAATAGGCAAAGCTAGTTTTCTACCAAATTCATGCGATATAAAGGAGTAGTTGGCTCCAGAATCAAATAAAATTTGGGCAGGCAATTTGTTAACGAGAAAGGTACCTGAAGCGACATCAGCTTCATCTTTAGCAGCTTCCAGTGTCATCTGGAATGCTCTCGCCTTTGGCTTTGGCGGAATGTTGGGTCTTGCTGCCTCCTTCTTCTTCGGACAATCCCTTGAGATGTGCCCCTCCTCACCGCAACCATAACAAACATTCTTGGTGAAGGTGCATTCGTTGGCATAATGCCCTGGCTTTCCACATTTGTAGCATGTGGTTTCCCCGCCACACTTCCCATGATGCTTCTTCTTGCACTTGTCGCACCATTTCGCCTCTACCTTTCCTCCACTTCCTCTCGAACTAGACTTCGAGAATTTACTTTTCTTGCTGGACCCTGAAAATCCATCGATTTTCCTTTTCTCACCAACCTCTGACCTTTCTAGACCTTTTTCCCTGATCTGGGTCTCAACATTTCTAGCAGCCCAGATGGCGGCTTTCAATGTGGTTGCTTGCTTAACCATTGGACCATAGTCCGCTGGTAGTCCAAGGGCAAACTTGTTGACCTTAGAGAGTTCTGTAGGCACCAAATATGGGATAAACTTCATCTTTTCCGTGAAACTTGTAGCGTATTCAGTAACGCTCAATTTCCCTTTCTTCAAATTCTGAAACTCATTACTGATTTCCAGAAGGTCCTGCTCGGAGCAGTATTGCAGTTTTAGTTGTTCCAGAAAGTCTTCCCAAGACATTTTGCTTGCTTCTCCCTTGGGCATAGAGTCAGCTAACAGCTTCCACCAACTCAACACGCCAGATTTTAGCAGAGGGATCGCAAGAGCGGTCTTCTGCCTGTTGCTGCATTCGCAACTTTCAAACATAGTCTCCATTTCAGAGATCCAGTCCATAACTTGTACCGGCGTCGGGCTTCCGGATAGACATGGTGGTTTGGATGCCATGAAATCCTTATACTTGCACCCACGACCATCATTTCCTCCATACTGGTTATCGCGTCTAATCACTGGTTGTTCGTCTTGACCAATGATCCCACTAAAGTTTTCTCCTTCAGACTGCCATCCATTCTCCTCGGGCTCTTCCGCTTGAATTGACGGTTCTTCACGATTCTGCCTAAGCAGGCGTCTTGTTTCTTCCATTTGACGATCCAACATCATTTGAATCATCATTTGTACACCAGCCATTGTTATCGGCTCAGGTGCAGCAGCTACGACAGGTACTTGCTCGATTACAGGTGGTTGATTCCTGTTTTCATTAGCATTTCCAACTCCGCTTCTTGTTCTCACCATTTTGATCTACACACCGAATAATTTCACCTTATTACTCCAAACGATTACATGCTAGTTCTAATATCGTATACATACGCTTAGAATCCTAAACACATAAACCTTCAGATCCGGTTGGCAACAAACCGTAGATCCGAACAAATAATATCATATATGGCAACATATAACATTTAGCACATAAAAGCATTTTAGGCAACTTTCCTAAAATAAACTAGTGCTCGTGTCTAAGATCCAACAGACACACACCTCGCAATCTCCACTTAGAATCCTAAGTTTAAGTTTAGAAATCCTACAAATTCCTAATTCGCTTAAACTAATGCTCTGATACCAACTGTGACATCCCCAAAATCTCGGCCAGAAAAGACCAATTTCATTTATGCTTTTTAAAATAATTTTCAGAGTAAATCCTTTTAATTTTAAAAGAGATGCGGAATTTGTTCCCAAAAACAAAACATGATAAAATAGATATTTATCAAAACATTTCATAAGACATATGATTTCATTTCATATTCAAAAGTCGGGATGTCATGTTCCGATACAGATCATAAAGCATAAACGATAGCATTACAAGTCATTCAACAAATATATACATATACAGACTTGTAAACAAAAACAACTTGATGTTCGCCCATCTTAAGCTCTTGTGCCACTTCCTGTAAAATAAATCAACTGAGTGGGTCAGGCTTGGGAGCCTGGTGAGCATATAGGGTTTTCAAACCCACAATAATTATATTTAATTTCAACAATCAACAATAAACCCGATTACCCATTCCCGTTATCCTCACCTTACGTTCCTAAAAATAACGTCTATTATAAAGAACCTATTTTTGGATTTTTCATCGGGATGGACATTACTGCAGAGGGGCTTCCTCAACAATAAGTATCCTATAGGCAACCATGTGGGGGATAGAGTACACCGGTGAACACGTCGTTCACAACACCTACAGGTAATGAGCCTGCTAGTGTTCCACAGGACAGTCTAGAATAGTCCGTAGTCGTCATCCATACTCTGCTGAATGACTAGAATAACACCAATAACACCGAGGCCTCTCATCTGTTTATTACACACCAATTATCTACCCATGTTCTACCCAACATATTAGTAGATAAAAATATACATTTTTATACATAGTTTAAAAACCTGTATAACATGTTTTAATCAACACATATTCCACATAACAGATGAGGCATACACACATAACACGTATTTCATAGAGAATACATCAGATCTATAAGATAGAAGAGAGTGAATATACACTCACACGTATAACAACCAAATATATACACATAACACGCACTTTATAGAAATACTTCATAATATTGCGTTGGAATGAAAATAACTACACACTCACTTGATCAAAAGATGATTGGGCAGCACTACGGCTTGTAGAAGAGGTGCTTCTCCGTAGATCTGGAAGATCTTCACAAAACCGGGCTCCTCGCGGGCAGCGTTTCGGCTCGGGAATAACGCTCTTCGGGATCCTCGGGGCTTCGGATCTTACTTCGGGGCTCGGGAATATTACCGGGGCTTTGGGGTATGTTTGGCACGCAAATCGAGGCAAAACTTAGAGAGAGGAAAGAGTTTGAACAAGAGAAAATGGCTGAATTCGAGTTCTATTTATAGGCTGCTGGGTCTGGGATTACGCGGGGCGTACTCAAATTACGCGGGGCGTACTCGGGTTACGCGGGGCGTACTTTGACGTCACTGCGTGCGTCGACTGGTGGCACTCGAGTATTGGTCAGACAAGTTGCATCCGACTGAGTACGCGGGGCGTACTCAAATTACGCGGGGCGTAATTGACTTGTCAAACTTCTAAATTGCGTAACTTTCGCATACGAGCTCCGTTTTCGACGTTCTTTATATCCACGCGAAGGTCAGACCATACTCTACAACTTTCATTTAGACTCCGTCGGCTAATTTTGAGTTTTATTTTTATTATTTATTTTTTAGAAGGCCGGGACAGAAAAACTTCGTTATAAATTCATAACTTCTTCGTCTGACGTCCGTTCTCGCCTAACTTTTCATTGCTTCGCTACTAACAACAAGATCTTCGATTCTCATTTAGATTGTTTCGGCTAAAAACCGCTCGATCTCAAATCGAGTATTCGGGCTGTATACTGCCACGTCGAAACTTCAGAAAATCATAACTTCCTCATACGAAGTCAGATTTGGGCGTTCCTTTTATGCACGCTCTCGGTTTAACGAAATCTACGACTTTCGTTTAGATCGCTAAGGCTAAATATCGCTCTATCTTAAATTCATATTTTACGTCACTTGGCGTCGTGTCGGTTCTGTCGCGAAACTTCGACAGGTCATAACTTCTTCGTTATAACTCGGATTTTGGCATTCCTTATATCTCCGGAATCCTTGTTTCGACCACTACAACTTTATGCAAAGATGTCGGGCTTATCTCACATTTTAATTTTGACGCTTATTTTATTCTTAATTCATTACATTATAAAAATTAAGAAAATACACACATAAATCACATAATTCACAAATAATACATTCTTATTATTTCAAGTTGAGTTACAAGGTTAACCTAGACTATTACATTGCTAAAAATGGCAAGCCTAGAAACACGGGCGTTACACGTGTGAATCTTGTTTACTTGGGAAGATGACCAAGTCACCCTTTACTGGCACTTGTGAAAGGGGTGAGGGTTTATTGGATCTCATACACACTGATGTGTGTGGGCCCTTTAGATCCACCACAAGGGATGCTTGCCGCTTCTACGTGACTTTTACAGATGATTATAGCAGATATGGATATATCTACTTGATCAAGCAAAAGTCGGAAACCTTTGAAAAGTTCAAAGAGTTTAAGAATGAAGTGGAGAATCAGCTGGGCAGGAAAATCAAGATGCTTCGGTCAGACCGAGGAGGAGAGTACCTAAGTCTTGAGTTTCACGACTATCTAAAAGAATGTGGAATCGTTTCACAATTGACGCCTCCAAGAACGCCACAATTGAACGGTGTGGCTGAGAGACGTAATCGGACCTTGTTGGACATGGTTCGTTCTATGATGAGTCGGACTTCGTTACCAATAGCTTTCTGGGGGTATGCCTTAGAGACTGCCGCCCGTATACTTAACTTAGTTCCTACTAAGAAGGTTTCCAAGACTCCTCACGAGATGTGGACAGGGAAGGCTCCCTCGTTGGCACATATTAAGGTTTGGGGTTGTGAGGCTTTCGTAAGACGAGAGACTCACGACAAACTTGAACCTCGTAGTGAGAAGTGTTATTTCATCGGCTATCCACAGAAGTCTTTTGGCTACCTTTTCTATAGACCGAATGACAATGTTGTCTTCGTAGCTAGAAGAGGAGTTTTCCGAGAAAAGGAATTGATAGGCCAAGAAGACAGTGGGAGGCAAATTGAACTTGAAGAAATTCAAGATCAAAGCGATGAAGGAACCTCTGACACTGGCACTCAACTTGAGGAGGAAACTCCTGTTGAACCTGTTGACGTGTCCTTACCTCTTCGACGTTCCTCTAGGGCTAGTGTTCCACCCCAGTTTTATGGTTTTCATATTACTACTGAAGGGGATACGTTTATTAGTGATAGTACACTAGTAAATTTGGATGAACCTAGCAACTATAAGGAAGCCATGGCAGGCCCAGAGTCTGCAAAATGGAAAGAGGCTATGGATAGCGAGATTCAGTCCATGCACGACAACCAAGTTTGGAATTTGGTTGATAATGTACCAGGTCGTAAGACAGTCGGGTGCAAGTGGATCTTCAAGAAGAAGACGGACATGGATGGGAAAGTGCATACTTATAAAACGCGATTGGTTGCGAAGGGCTTTACTCAAACTCCAGGAGTTGACTATGAGGAGACCTTCTCACCAGTTGCAAAGACAAAGTCTATTAGGGTGATGCTTGCCATAGCTGTGTTTCATGATTATGAAATATGGCAGATGGACGTAAAGACCGCTTTCCTTAATGGAAAGTTGGCTGAGGATGTCTACATGAATCAGCCAGAGGGTTTTGTCGATGTGAAGCATCCGAATAGAGTATGCAAGCTTGAGAGATCTATTTATGGATTGAAACAAGCATCTCGCAGATGGAATCTTTGTTTTGATGAGAAGGTTAAAGAGTTTGGCTTTCTGCGAAGCGAAGATGAATCTTGTGTGTATGTCAAAGCCAGTGGGAGTATAATAAGCTTTCTCGTATTGTATGTCGACGACATACTACTCATAGGAAACGATGTCCCAACCTTGCAGGAGGTCAAGTCTTGGCTTGGGAAATGTTTCGCTATGAAGGACCTCGGAGAAGCCGCTTATATTCTGGGAATAAGAATAGTAAGAAACAGGGAAAAGAGACTGATAGGACTCAGTCAGGATACATACTTGGAAAAGGTGCTAAAGCGTTTTAGTATGGAAAATTCCAAGAAAGGGGAGTTGCCAATCCAAAGCAATACCAAGCTGAGTAAGACTCAGAGCCCGAGTACAGAGACAGAGATAGCTGATATGAGCCGAGTACCTTACGCTTCCGCAGTAGGCTCTATCATGTACGTTATGACTTGTACTCGCCCTGATGTGGCCTTCGCCTTAAGCATGGTCAGCAGATATCAGGGGAATCCTAGTAGAGCACATTGGATTGCAGTTAAGAATATTCTTAAGTACCTTCGGAGGACCAAGGAATGGTTTCTAGTCCTCGGTGGGAGTGATGACTTAAGGGTACGAGGGTACAGTGATGCTAGTTTTCAGACGGATCGGGATAACTTCCGATCGCAGTCGGGCTGGGTCTTTACCCTAAATGGAGGAGCAGTGACTTGGAAAAGTTATAAACAAGAGACCGTAGCTGATTCAACGTGCGAATCAGAGTATATTGCGGCGAGCGAAGCGTCGAAGGAGGATATATGGTTGAAGAACTTCATTGGAGACCTTAGAGTTGTGCCATCCATAAAGGAGCCCATGGAAATTTTCTGTGATAATGAAGGAGCGGTTGCCTTAACCAAGGAACCAAGGGATCATGGCAGATCTCGACATATCGACAGGAAATACCATTTTATTAGACATCGGGTAGAAGAGGGACTCCTCGTTGTGAAGAGGGTATCGTCAGAAGATAACCCAGCAGATCCCCTTACGAAGGGACTGAGTAGGGTCAAGCATTTTCAGCACGCTAGGAGCGTAGGGCTGAAGGACGATATTAGTTTAGATTAGATAGGTAGGAAACTTGTAATAGATAATGTCATACTCAACAATTGATGATTAAATAAAAGTGTGTTATTTATAAGAAAGTTTCTATCATGTGTTGATTATTTATCTATTTTTCCGATTTTTGCATGTTTTGACTTCCTGAATAATGAGATTATTCGAACAGTCCACAATCGCTCATATGTTGGAAGTAGATATGAAGAAAGATTGTCATAAATTTGTTTGTAGATTGTCTGAAAAGTTTTAGACATAGCAAAGGTTTGCTGCAAAGTTTATGAGTGCTTATGAAATTAGTATTGAGCATTGGAACAGACCCACACTTGCTGGTATTACTTCATGAATGTCATCACAAGTGATCGCAAGATGATAATATCATATAATCTTTAAACCTAGAGATATGGTTATTGTTTGCTAGTTAATTATACATTGATAATGCGAAAACGCATCAGTAACTTGATGTCATAAAACGCATTATTGTGTATGGTTTAACTGGTAAATGATAAAGGCATATTAGTCGACGTTTTTCTGTTCCTTTTATTCTATGAGGATAAAAGCGATATCTCGGCCACTTGATGATTTGGTTTGACTTATGTGTCGGGCCCGGTCAAGATGAAGTTGATGTGTTCAACTGAGTTCTATGTCGAATGAATCAGAGATCAAGAAATAAAATGCTAGACAATAAGTATTGTTAGCATGATATCTAGAACAGAGGATTATACGATCCCTTATCTAAAGGACAAGTTATTGGTCAGAGTTGACAGCGGCTATTGAAAGCTACGATTGCTATCGGGTACGGAAGTAATACGTGAGATATAGTTACTAGACTTATCCAAGTGGGAGACTGTTGGATTAATGTCTAAGTCAGTAACCATATTTGGTATATACTTGACCTGAGTGTGCATGGTCCTTTTGGGTTGCCTTCACCAAAGCAACTTGACAAGGTAATTTGATATGAGAGAGGAGATATTATGATTTATTAATATATTATAAGAATAATATATTAAAGGAGAAATCATATTTATTTGATTAGTATTAGTCATAAATTAATTAGGAATTAATTTGGTGACTAAAAGAGACAAATTAAATAAAGGGGTATAAACTGTCAATTGTGTGATAGTTGAGTTTTGGGCTAGGAAACCTAATGGACTAAGGGGGGAACGAAATTATGATGAAGGATCATCATATTTTCGTCCAAGGCCTCATTCCATAAGGTTTCTAGGGCTGCTTGGTGGCTAAGCTGTCCATTAGGGTTTTGACTGAAACCCTAGCACCCTATAGTATAAATACATACCCTATGCTTCAATTTAAGGCCACTTGATTCCAAGGGAACCCTAGGGCCGAAATTAGCACCATTCCCTTCTCTCTCTTAGTTGCCTTCTTGCTTCAAGGTGTTTGTGAGCCATTAGAGGCACTACAATTGTGGTGCTTGCTTTCAAGAGTTCTAGAGAGTTCAAGAGATCAAGGAAACTAGTTGTTATTGCTATATAACAACAAAGGTATGTTTTTCTACACTTCTATGTAAATTTCGAAAATCATAGAAGCATGCCAGGGTTTATTTTGTGTTCATATAGTTGTATGTCTTATAGTGAAAACATAGATCCAAATTAGGGTTGTATGCACACATAGGATTGTTTGTATAAAACCTAACAATTATAACTATCCCAAGGTACGTGTGTTTGAACCTGTAGAGACCAGGATGAATTTGATTTCTTAATGATTCTTTTGATAAAATGTATACAGGTACATGAATAAGAGAATCACCTATATGATCGTGAAGTGTAGCCGCACTTCAAAGAGCTTGAGGACTTGGCTTTTATACGATCAAGAATGGATTGGGACACACGGCTTTATAATTAGTGTCAAGTTATTTTGTTGAGATGATTGTAAAACTAATGTGTATATTATCTTCAGATATTCAAAAGAGTTACTGGGTTCAATCTTTAAGATACCTTGATTTCTCGAATGTTTGAAATGTGTAATATACTAACATGAAAATTCAATCGTATCGATATTTTCATTTATGCATTAGTTTTTTTGTTTTCTTTTGTTTTAAGGTTGTTAATTCAAGGTTACACTAAAATAGGAGAGGATTGTTGGTGATTTAATCACCAAAAATATTTTAGTGTAATGGATTTAACAAGTGTTTCAAGAACAATGTTTTAGTTATAATACAAGTTAGGAGGTGTGGGAGTGCACACTTGTATTTACTAAATATTGTTAGTACTGAACCCTGATTTACTGTGTCAAGTCGGGGTTCGGGGCAGCGCCCCGAAAAATACAAGGTATAATTTGTTATTCTTTAAAAGATGCAAATACAAGGTATAATTTGTATTTTCTGAAAGTTGAAAACCGTTCTCGTTTTATCCGTTGTGTGGATAAGTCCGGGAAATACAACGACTTCTTTGAAACACAGAAAAACGGAAATCGATTTCTTCTTCATTCTCTCTCAAAATTGATTCTGGTTTTATGCCTAAAATCAGAATTGTTCTTCAGGAATTATCCTAGTTTGGATTTCGAGATACCCAAGGCAATTAGGGTCGAAATATCAAACAAGGAAAGTGTATAACACGATTCCTGTTTGTGATCCAGATTTTCTATAACTCAAATTTTCGAAATTCCCTAACAGGTACTTTCATTAACGGGTTAAAGCCTGAACTTCGATCAGCAGTTAGAATAATGGAACCTGAGAGTTTGGCTCAAGCAATGAGGGTGGCTGTTATGTTGGATGAGAATAAGAGTGGCAACGTACTAAGCACTGGAGGAGGGGCCACAAGGGTCGGGAGTAACAACCAACCCAAAGCGAGCCACAGCGGAGCATCAGTCCCAAAAAACAACACTAATACTGTCGGGTCCTTCAAATAACTCACGGAATCAGAATTTGCTGAAAAACGAGCGAAAGGGCTATGTTTTCGGTGTGATGGGAAGTTCACACCAGGGCATCGTTGTCCTGGTAAGACCCTACATGTGTTAATTATCAGCAATGAAGAGGAAGGGGAGGAAGCAATCGATCATGCCCATTTAGACACAGTTGAAGTGTCCCTAAATTCCGTTAGTGGACTCACTCCTCCTTATACCATGAAAGTCAGGGGGGACATGGGAGGATTGCAAGTCGTGGTACTAATTGACATTGGGGCAACCCATAATTTTGTTTCAAAAAAAAAAATAGTTAGAAAACTTGATATAAAGGTTACAGGTACCAGATTAGTAGGGGTAAAGTTGGGAAATGGGATGATTGACCGAAGTCAAGGGATGTGTATGGGAGTCGTTTTGAATCTTCCAGAGCTGCAAATTGTAGAGGATTTTTACCCTTTGGACCTCGGAGGATCAGACGTGATCTTAGGTATCAAATGGTTACAAACATTGGGCGACATGGCGGTGAACTGGAAGGAACTGTGCATGAAATTCTGGAATGGGGATCAACAAATAACAATAACAGGGGACCCAAGTTTATCTAGGGCGGTAGCTTCATGTAAGTCTCTCTGTAGACTATTGCAACACAAAACAGAGGGGTATTTGGTCCATCTCAGCCTAGAAGAAAATCAACCTGTATCGATCATTCTACCAGCAGAAATTCAAGCAACAATCACAGATTTTGATGATGTATTCAAGATGCCACCCGGCTTGCCGCCCCTCCGTAGAAATGAACATGCAATAACACTACGAGATGGGAACACGCCTGTTAGTGTTCGCACTTACCGATACCCCCATATACAGAAGGGTGAAATAGAGAGATTGGTTCACAAGATGCTAAACGCGGGAGTGATCCAACCAAGCACTAGTCCTTTCATGAGTCTGGTGCTCCTAGTTAAAAAGAAGGACGGAAGTTGGCATTTCTACGTAGATTATCGGGCACTTTGTGATTGACGAACTGCTTGATGAGTTACACGGAGAGAATATTTTTTCAAAATTGGACCTAAAATCTGGTTACCATCATATCAGAATGAAAGCTGAAGACGTGCCGAAAACAGCATTTAGAACGCATGAAGGGCATTATGAGTTTTTAGTCATGCCATTCGGGTTGACAAACGCACCTGCCACTTTCCAGTCATTAATGAACAAGGTATTTTAGCCTCTAGTACGACAATTAGTTTTGGTATTTTTTTGACGACATACTGGTGTATAGTAGAAGCGTATAGTAGAAGCGAGAGCGAGCATCGTGACCATTTATACACAGTTCTATCAGTCCTAAGAGAAAATAAACTTTATGCAAATAGAAAAAAATGCTCATTTGCGCAAAGTTAGGTGGAGTACTTGGGACACATAGTGTCCGCAAAAGGGGTATCGGCTGATCCCTCAAAGATCGCAACCATGGTACAATGGCCCGTTCCAACAACATTGCGCGCACTCCGAGGTTTTCTAGGTTTGACAGAGTATTACCGTAAATTTGTGAAAGATTATGGGAAAATTGCTTCGCCCCTCACCGAGCAACTCAAAAAAGACAACTTTAAATGGACAAAGGAAGCTACTGAAGCCTTCCGAAAGCTTCAAAACGCAATGACACAGGTTCCCGTTCTTGCCTTACCAGACTTCACGCAAGAATTTGTGGTTGAAACTGATGCCTCGGGTTATGGTTTAGGGGCGGTTCTGATGCAAAATGACCACCCTATAGCATATTATAGTCATGTTTTAGGCACTCGTGCCAGGCTCAAATCAGTTTATGAGCGGGAACTAATGGCAATTGTCATGGCCGTCCAGAAGTGGCGACCCTACTTGCTCGGATGAAAGTTCTTAGTTTGTACAGACCAACGAAGCTTGAAGTACCTGCTTGAACAATGAACCGTATCCGAAGACCATCAAAAATGGTTGTCTAAGCTCCTTGGATACAATTTTGATATCATTTACCGTCCGGGTAAGGAAAACGGAGCCGCGGATGCCTTATCTCACAACGGATCTGACACACAACTCATGGCAGTAACAGTTACATGGAAAATTGATTGGGACGGTCTATGGAGGGAATTAGAAACAAATCCAGAAATTCAAGCATTAAAGCAGAAGTTAGTTGAGGGAGGGGCGATTGCGAGTGGTTACACCATTGAGAATAACAGACTTCTTTTTAAAGGCCGACTAGTGCTACCTTGTGGGTCTAGCTGGATTCCGGTGTTATTTCAGGAATTTCACGGTAGTGTGATGGGAGGGCACTCGGGAGTGCAAAAGACATATCAACGGTTAGCTCGGGAGGTGTTTTGGCCTGGGATGAAAAATGATGTGGCAAAGCGAGTATCAGAATGTGATGTGTGTCAACGTCAAAAGGAGGTCACAATGGATTTTATAGATGGTTTGCCACGTTCGGAAGGTCATACTATCATATTTGTGGTGGTAGATCGACTTAGTAAGTACGCCCATTTTATTCCGTTAAAACACCCATATACGGCACCAATTGTTGCTTCGATTTTTGTGAAAGAAGTAATACGTCTTCATGGGATACCCGAATCCATTGTTTTTGACAGGGATAAGGTTTTTTTGAATAATTTTTGGAAGGAATTGTTTCGTATGTTGGGCACAACAGTTAAGCGGAGCACAACGTATCACCCGCAAACACACGGTCAAACTGAGGTTGTGAACAGATGTTTGGAGACTTACTTACACTATTTTGCAACTGACACACCAAAGAAATGGGTTACCTGGTTACCGTGGGCCGAATATTGGTACAACACATCGTTTCATACTTCTACAAAAACAACTCCTTTTCGCGTTTTGTATGGTCGGGACCCACCACACTTGTTGTATTATGGGAGTTTAAGAACACCGGTCAGTAATGTTGACCAATATTTGGAGGAGCATGATCGGATGCTACAAGAATTACGCGGGTATTTGTTCAAGGCACAACAATTAATGAAAACACAAGCTGATTTGCATAGGCGGGATGTACAGTTTACGGTTGGGGATTGGGTTTACTTGAAGCTTAAACCGTACCGTCAGCGTACGGTTGCGCGACGTCGAAATGAGAAGCTAGCTCCTCGTTATTTTGTCCCTTTTGAGGTAATTGGTAGGGTGGGGCCCGTGGCCTACCGCTTACAACTTCCGGATACTGCTCGTATACATCCAGTGTTTCATGTTTCACAGCTTCGTAAAGCAATTGGTCACCAGGTTGCTTCATCTCACTTACCTGTTACTTTAACTGAAGATATGAAGGTCGTATTACAGCCTGGGCAGGTGGAGGGGGTCCGTCAATCTGATGCTGGTCGAGAAGTGCTTATTCGTTGGAAGGATGTCCCTGATTATGAAGCCATGTGGGAACCATTTGATATTATCAATCAACAGTTTCCAACATTCAACATTGAGGACAAAGTTCATGTTTGGGAGGGGAGTAATGATATGACCCAGCATTTGGGTCGATTTGGTCAAGTATATCGGAGGAGGCACAGGAGGGGATAAATATAGTTGGAAATAAGTTATTTATTTGATTTTGTTTCTTCTTTTGCTAAGTTTATTTTGGGACGTTATCCAGTTATTTTAGGAAGTTATTTTGGTTAGTTGGACACTATAAAGTTGGTGCTCCCTTGATTGTTTAGGGTTACGTGTTTAATAAAATTCAGTCTTTGACTTTGGGAGTATACCTGTTCTCGAATACAGGCAATTTCAGACCCTTCTCTTAGGGTTTGGAACTTTGGCCCTAACATACTTATCATAATATTAATATATAATTCAATTGTTATGATTAGGGTTATTAAACCCTAAAGTCGTATTTGACCTAATTCATAAATTGGTTAGCATATAAAACTTACTCTTTATCGAAACTTTTCGATTAAATAAACTCATCAAAAATAAATGATCCGACCGGAGATGACACCGGTCATCGAAAATGATAAGGGTGAACCGAAATTAATAACACGCCCAGATACACTCACATACACACACTCGACAGGCCCTAGTCTCTCCCTCTCTCTCTCTCACACACACACACACACATCCCAAACCTTAATTCCTTAAAATGCTAGTATATAAATGGGTAAAATGGGCAGGGATCATTTCTCTTTCAAGGAAATCACGATTCAACTGTTCAAAAACAAGAAAGATGCTGGAATTAAGTGTAGCAAAATAGACTTTTTCTCAAATTTTATAAGCAAAATACACCCAAATTTTTAGAAATATGATTCATCAAACCACTGTGATTAGTTAAGTATCTATAGACAAAAGGAAATAAATACAAACACATATTAAAACTACACCAAGATCTATCTGGTGTCTTGACACATGAAGTTTTACACAAAAGATGATAATTATATATAAACGAATTCCTAATTTTCAATTATACCCTTTCCCTTGCCTTGGTTTACGTTTCCTGTTATCCACAATCACATTTACAAAATAAGAATAAACTTCATGAGTAATTTAACCATACATTATCACATCATAACACATCGTTATCATATTATCATATTTTTCATTTTTAACTTAATGTTCTACAAAATATTGCCAACGTGATAACTCATTAGGAGGCTTGCATATTATTTGAGAATTTTCATAATACTCATATGTAACTACAACAACACATGCACCCTTCTCTTGGCATACTTTTAACTTACCAGACTTATAGCCATTATAAGTCATGCTAAAATACTCATTTTGTTATATTCATGTAACGACATATAGGATTGTAAATATACTTATACAACTCTAAACAATACAGAACAATACATAGTGTGAGTCTACAATATTGGATATTTATATATGAGGGGATTCATGGAGTATTACTATGCTTAGCTTGCGGAAGCCTTTGGAAAGACAGTCGAGAATCCTTGTACTGTATTGAAGGATATAAAGAAGTATAAAATGTGGTGAAATTGTCAGAGATCCATGGGGGATTGGATATCTTGGAAGGAAGACGAAGGGAATTCAAAAGAGATTATTTTTTGATATTGAGTGCTATGAAATATGTCAATCCACTCATATTCAAAGTCTTTTGATTCAGATATTTTTTTGCAGCTTAATTTCGAATGAAGACAAGAGGGAGATTTGAGAATTGCTCTCATGGTGATTGGAAGTTCAGAAGGCTCTGCTCAATATTACACATATATTTAGATGACTTCGAAGATGGTTGAATCTTCACAAAGGAGAAGAATGTTGGCTAATAGTTTTTATTGTGAAGTGTCCGCAGCTGATGATATCCAAAGGTGGAACATCCAAAGTGAATGAGACTCTTTGAAATGATATCTATACTAAAGTAAAGTAGGTGCTAAATTATGCTTATTAATCTCTTCTGTCTGTTTCACGTGGTATAGATAGCTTATGGCGTATGTTAGTCTAAGATGGTTTGTTATGCTAAACTGTTTTAGTCCACATGCTATTTTATATTTAGATGTACACCTTGTATCTATATATAAGGTGTTAGTCTTTGTGAGAGGTTACAAGAATTATTTGTATGCTCACAACATGCGAGTTATTTGAGCTATTACTATTGTAATGCTAGCTATCAACATCTAATCAAACAACAAAACCGTTATATTTACATTTCGTGTTCATACTTTCATTGAATCAAATACTCACCAAAACTGTTATATTTGCATTTCGTGTTCATACTTTCATTGAGTCAAATACTCACCAAAACTATTATATTTGCATTTCGTGTTCATACTTTCATTGAGTCAAATACTCATCATTATATATAACCCAAGTAAAAGAATGTTTCATTTTTTTTGTTCTTAGCACACTTGAAACAGTTCCTTATCATAATCGCAATATCTTTTGGGTGTTATTTAAGATAGAACATCGTTGGAAAATGCCAAAGGGAGTTAAGATATGTGGGGTATTGGAAAACATGATTGATCTCCTTTCTCATTCTTCTTCGCATGACCGGTCCAACTATATTTGAGGCCCGGCGAAGATAGGTTTTCCCGTAAAAAAACATAAAATTTTAATTGTCTTGAGAAACTAAAGGTAAGACTTCAGATATTTGGAAAACCGAATATATGTTTAGTTTAATTTTTCTACATATAAATACCAGAAAAAATATATATAGTACGAAATCGAAATCTTAATCAAATGATGGCATTTTATATATAACTTAATTCATTCTTATATATATTTTTAGTCAATTTTAGAAAAAGGTGACTGATTAGCATAAGAACCAACTTATTGAGCCAAATATTATCGATTTACGAGAACATAAATTTTGTTAAAGACCTTACGACTTTTTATTACTAAATCAATTATTCTAAAACGGCAAGGCTTTAAATTATTTTACTATTATATCTTATGCAACATCGTTCTATTGTTAGAATTTTGGTTAGTATAATTAAAAAATGTTTATATATTATGTAGGTAATATTGTGTTATTATTAGATTTTGGGTTAGTATAATAAAAAATGTGAATAAAAGGAATTTAACTCAGGCATTTTTTTCTTAAAAGAGAGCAAGGGGTGGGTAAGTTACGGTTTTGACAGCACATAGCTTCTTCTATTTGACTTCTTGAACATCATAAGTGCATGGGAAGAAAAAGAGAATTTAGCATGGATAGGGAAGGTTATGGATTTTGTACGAAAATTGCAGCCCCTTTGATTTCATTCTTTCTTGTTATTCTTCATGCTACAGCCGAAAATTAATAAGGAATTGACCACTCTAGCACTCCTTTTTCTTTGACTTTCAAGCCTGAATTGTAGAGTAGTAGTCTTGCCTTATTTTTGCTATTCTTTTGTTTTTGCTTCAGGAGCATCACGTGGAATATATATGGGAGGAAGATGTCTATATGGGTTTAAAATAAATGAAATCATGGTGGGTAATAGGGTTGTAGCTTGTACCATAACGGCTAAAAAAATGAAAGATTTATTGTACTTTTCTTATTTTGAATTTGGTGGACGTAATATACAAGGAAATGGAAAGTGAGTCTTAATTGTTGTAAAATAATTTGGTTGGTTTACAAATAAATTATTACGGGTGAGTATATTAACCGAAAATCGAACCATAACTAAATTAACTGATATAATTGAATCATTTTGACCGAGTCATTACTAAAAGATATAGTTCGTTTTAATTTTAACTAACCGAATACATATGGTTTGGTTATGGTTTTAATTAAAACCGAACCATTATAAACCGAACCGAACCAATAATATTAATAATGTTTTTAAAATAATATAACATTAAATATATAGTATGTAATTATATTGGGAATTTAAAATTTTAAGGGTAATTATTATTGACAAATCTATAATCGAAAACCATATGGTTCCCAATTTAAATGAAACCGAAAAAAAAATGAAAAATCAAAAAAA
This sequence comes from Lactuca saligna, assembly GCF_052625555.1. Lineage (NCBI taxonomy): Eukaryota > Viridiplantae > Streptophyta > Magnoliopsida > Asterales > Asteraceae > Lactuca > Lactuca saligna. The sequence continues at coordinate 27,653,493 of NC_136425.1, read as the reverse complement.
TATACTAATGGCGGGCCGGGTGGGTCGTATGAATAAAAAAAATTAAGCATAACTTCGATAATTATATTAAATTACTTAAAATTATCTACAGTAATGTCTTATATCTTGAATATATTCATTGTATTGTTATGGATACTTTTCAAAACAAAATTTTTCAATAACTATTGAACTAACCATGTTAACTGTAACTAAAAACAACATTGATTTCAAAATAATCACTAACCATAACTAGCAAATATAACATTAATTTTATATCCACGACATTTTCGGTAGCAATATAACAATTTAATATGCTTATGTTTAATACTTATAATACATAAACAAATTCATAGGATGAGTAATTAAGTAATATATTGTTTTATAATTATCTTGACTTGTGATGGATGAGTTGGGATATCGGTTCTAAAGGCTAAATAATGAGAATATCAATGTAAAACTTTAGAACTAACGTAAGTTTTATTATTAATCAAATATTCTCAAATCTCAACTAATTGTATTAACATGGAAATAAATAAATATCACAAACTTAGGAGTTGTGGGTGGGAAGGTGGAGTTAGATTAAATAAGATAGGTCTCAAGACCCACCTTAACACTATGTACATAAACCCCTGATAATTATTTGGAGTTGGATTAAATAAGTAAGAACATCTTTAATGATTAATCTACTCTATCACTTAATATTTTTGTTACATCATTAATCTAATACTTTTGACCTCTAATTAAATGGGCTCTCCAATGGTTAAGCTTTTTCCATAGCTTTTTTTTATAAATTTAGCTTATCTATCTAAAATGTTCATACAACCTCCTCATTTAATTAATAGTCTTTAAACATATTATAATTGAATAGGAAATATAAATTAAGATTATCACTAAAAATTAATATATAAACATTTAATAAATGAAAAACTATGGTAGAAATAATTAAATTAATGAAAAACATTTAAAACTACAATATAATTAAGGATGTAAAAATAAAATACGTTAAAAGTAGAAGTGGTTAGATGCTTAAAGCTTTATAATATATATTGACTACTCAATATATATTGAGTGGATAATCTAAATACACAATAACCAATCAACGTCAATTGTATTAAATGAAAATAAGTGATGAATCAATAAATAAAAAAAAGCTCTAAAATAAGTCTACATAGGAGATGCTCTAATATTCTATTAATACAATTATATATACTCAATCATTCACTTTTTATAACGATAGAATTTGTGTTCAAAATTTTTTACAGAAAAATATTTTTATTTTTGTATCTTGGACCATTTTTTGTTAACCGATATTAACCATAAACCATAATCATTAACCAACTAAAACCATTAACCAAGATCATTATTAACCGTTACCCAATGGTTATCGAAATACATCAACCAATTGTAATGGTTACGGTTCGGTTTTTACCAATAACCGAATCAAACCACCCCATACAAACCCATATAAATTATAGCAAACTATGGAGTGTATAAAAAAGGAATGAAACAAAAAAAAACGAAGATAATGCACAAAAATCTGACGCAAGAAACTAAAATATCATCACAAAAACTTTCAAGTATAGTGCATTGGGAATTGAATCGGTTTTGTAGAAGGTTTCAATTCAGCATCAACTTATATAGAACTTTTCAAGGAAGTAAACCAAAATCCTAAACAAAGTATATGCCGATACAACAAAACTCCGAAATGAAAACCAAAAACAACACATATTGTTTAGTCGACAAATGATTAAGGGAATATCAACCAAACTGTTTGAAAGGTTGTGATGTTGTCATGAAGTGAAAGTAACACAAGTAACCATAAGAATGATGAGAATTGTTATCGAGATTTAAGAAAACAAAGTATGATTTGATTAATCTAAGAGTTAGAACACGAAGAGTAAATATTAATCAGATCTTATATTGATAAAGAGTGATTACAGAATAAGTAGAAAGAATATTTGCGTTAACAGAAGTTCTCCTCTACTTCTAACCTCAGTCCCTATTTATAGGGAACATGAGTGTACAAAAAATATACTATGTCTAAACATTACACTTCACACAAATATGACTTAGTAAAATAACATAAAATGTGAAACAATACAAAACACTATATTCGACTTTTACAATTTTGCTTCTACAATCTCCCCCTTTGTAAACAGTCGAAGCTATTCAGTTTATAAGCTTTTGAACAGCTGAGTGAATTGTCTTTCGCACTTCTCCATACCAGGAGATCACCTTCTTGAGATCCTTCTTGTCTCCTTCATTGTTCTTCTTGCAATTGTTCATACAAACCATAAAGTGCGTATATTGCGAAGAATTATATCTTTCTATCTCTGAGACTTTAAACAAAAATTTCTTAGGATTCCCTTTTGTATCTCTCCCTGAAAACACCATACCAAAAGGTTTTAGACATATTTCACCAACAACATATTTTGACAATGCTGACTGGGATAAAGTATCTTCCCAAGGAACTTTCACTTCTCTTCCCAAAACATTCGCCAATTCATCATCTGTAAGAGCCAATTAAACAATCGAAATAATTGTCAATGAGTGTCTTAACATGTGTGAAGCCTGTCTTGAATACTTCAGTCTCAGAGCCTTTAAGCTTATTCTCTTCCATATGCTTCAAAAATCAGAGCCACTTGAATCAAATCATTGCAGTTCATCAGAGGAAAATCTGCTACAGTGAAGTCATACTGCTTGTTGTCTGCTCTGATAACAAAATAATGAAAATTTTGAAGCATGTCTTCAAACAATACATCTTTCTTGATTGTTAGCACCTTTTTGATCTTTAATAAAGACCAAATTTCATCTGGATTCTTCCCCAAAACAGCATGAAATCTGATTTTCATGTTTGTAAAATCATTAGGATTATCAAACTTCTCACTAATTTTGTACTGAGCATTGATGAAGAGCATTCATTGATTGGAAAATCTAGCTGACAATTGTCTGAATTCGCAATATCATAACTTTTCTTTGGCTTCTTCTCGAATTCATACATTTCCCTCCCCACAACTTTTGACTCTATAGTTTCGTAAGAGTAAAGCTTCGATGGATCTCCTTTGTTCATCGTGGGAGGATCACTTACCCTTTGTCTCATGATGCTTTGTATCTGCCTCATTCTTTCCATCTCTGCTTCAGCCTCAGCTTTCTTCTCCTCTTTTGATTTTTCATATAATATTCCCTTTCCTTTTCCCTCCATATCTATTTGAGATTTTGAACTCGAACCTCCTGCTTTTTCTCCAATAACAATTCCTTTGGCAATAGGTCTTGTGGTTATTGTAGTTGAGGAAATTAGCTTCGTAAGCATGGGAAGAGTAGTTTTCAGCTGGGTAGATATAACTTTCCCCACTGTCTTTGCATCCTCCTCTTTACTTGAACTTTTCTCTCCCCCTTGCACCCCTGTGAAAGCAGGTGGGGCACCCCTTGGAAGTAAAGAGGTAAAATTGGCAAGTGGAGCAAGAGCTTTTTGAATTGCTTGTTCTAAAGTATTAATCTTTAGAGAAAAGAACTCAGGAGTAAGAATTTGTGAAGATGAAGATTACGAAACCACCGTTTTAAGCTCTGTCACCAACTGGATCAGCTGATCAAACCTCTCCGTTGTTTGTTTGTTTGTTTTAAGCTCCTCAATCTGCTTTTGAACGTTAACATTTTGAGCATTAATATCCTGGAGCTCCTTCGCAAGTTCAGATTTCAACTCTTGAATTTGATAGTTAACATCCTACCGAACTTTCTTCACATCTTGTACAAAAAGAACATGACGTTCTTTTGTAACTGTTTTCAAATCCTAGACCACTGAAGAAAAGCTATTCCCTTGAGCTTGAATGCGAAGCTCATTGTTCTTATCAGATTGATCAACTTCCTCCATTATACGTTTCTCAGCACCCTTGATCATTACATCAACTTCCATGGCTGAGATAGAAGATATCCTGCCAGAATCAGCTTGCGACTGAATAATAGCATTCAACTTATGATTCAGGATTTTAAATTGTTTTCCTGTCATAAGCATATGATCAGGAATATCCTCCTCCTCTGAATCAAAATGAATATCTTCAAAGACCCCTCCAAAGGCTCCTCCTTCAGCTTCATTATCAGATAAAGGTTGCGAAGGTTGAGGATTTTCTGGTGATTGTGATGGAAAAAGTGTTGTAAATGGATTTTGAAGAAGATGATCAAAAATTGATGAGGTAGTGGATAGAATTGTGGATGGAATTGAAACAATTGGTAAAGAAATGGGTAAGGTGATTGGAATTGTGGTTTCAACACTCGAGATAGGTGCCCCCATATCAGATATGTTGACAACCATATCAGAAATAGGTACCTCCTCAGAAACCGATTTGGTAGTGATTATTTCGAGTGATTCGGTGAGTGGTATTGTGGTAGAAATTTGCGAAATTGGGATAATGGGTAATGAAACATTTACCGTAGACGGAACTGGTGGAGTTTCTAGAACTATTTCTTCATCAGATGACTCATTTCGAATCACCAGTTTCCGTCTTTTTGTGAGAGTATGTTACATATTTTTCGCAACATGTTCAGCTCTTTGCCTTTTCTTTCCTGGAGAAACCGGAGCTGGAATACTGCGGATAGTAACTCCTTTACTGCTCCCCTCGGCCTTGCGAATTTTCTTCAATACCCCAGACTTGGAAGGTAGTATTTCTTTCTTTGATTTTGATGAGGTTTCTTCAATCTGAACATCTTCATTTTGAGCTTGTTGTGAAGATGAACCTTTCACATCCTTCTTTATGGACTTATTCTTCTTTGACGGAGTAGCAACTTCTAATAATACTCCAGTCTGCACAGATTGATCAACTGTTCGCAAATATCTCACCAATACCTTGTGAGTTTGAGATACTTTGCGAAGCATCGCATCTGGAATGCAAGCCACGTGAGTAAAAATAGCCTCATCATCTTCTACAACCTTTGGAAACCGATATAAAGAAAATTTAGCAACTTCAACATCCTCCGTTACTTGAATCCCTTCTTTTTCACAGACCTTCTCCAGAATTAAGCTCCAATACCTTGCACACGAAATCCATTTTTCAGAATTTGTGTTTTTGAGACTCTGAACAAATTCCTTCCATAACTGGGTTGCATAATCAACATTTATGTCATAGTATATGCCTATAACCATGGCATATACTTCCATTCATCCTCTATCCAGTCCAACTGTTCTTCCTGTTAGGCATCTAAGAAAAATTCCATATAAGAAATTCCACATGCACGACAACCCAGACTTTCGAAAGTCACTGATCTTCTCAAGCTCTGGTTGATGGCCCATCTCATTGAACATGTGAATGACTTGAGAGTTAACATGTTTGAAAAATGGAGGATTGTTTGGAATCTGCAAGAATTCAACAAACATCTTCTTGGAAAGTTTTACCCGTTTGTTGTTGATCAAGTTGAATGTTATCACATCAGTTGTATTATTGTATTATGCCGTTGAAACTGCCAAGGATAACCATGTCATCGGAACAGAGAAGGAACTAAACATGGCAGTGGATAGATGTGATCGTTTCAGGGCAACGATAAGCATCTTCAAGCCTTCAGGATAAGAAGATACATTTGGATCAACTTGATAATTGGTGCTTTGGATTTTCATCAGGGATTGAGAAAGAACTTCATCAGTGTTGTATTGAGTGGCTGCCATTGTTAGGGTTTGAAAGAGAGAAGGTTTGATCAAGTTTGAGACTTTGGAGGTTTGTGAGAGTTCTGTTTGCGTAATCATATATAGTGTTCTTGATCCCCCCTTTTATAGGTTACCCAAATTAATTTGAAATTAAAGCGGAATGCATTTAATGTTATCCGACGTGGAACCTTGAAAATCAGATCATGACGACAAAAGATAACCACGCTTCAAAAAGTAACTGTCACTTCTCCTTGAAAACCGGATAGAATACCAACCATATTGAGTACACAGCTTGTCAAGTTTCCTGTTATTGAATTTGAACCATTAAAACCCTTAGCATGGAGTTAAGGCTCTTTCACTTTTGGGATATAAAGTGAAGTCATATGCCAGATTTGCGAAATCATCAGTCTGAGTTGGTTTTACTCAGAACCTCAAGGATTTCGTGTGTGCATTGTGTCAACAGAATAAGATGAGAAACAACAAATTTTTTTTTTGGAATTCTGTGATGTCAAAAATTGAATTTGACATGAATGCAGAGGTTGCTTCGTTAATCATCAAGAGAGATAATCAATAGCTCGTGTAGTTTCCCGTGAATTACAATCGAATACTTATAGAGAAGTATCGAAGGGCTTCTTTTAAAAGACATTTGGGATTGGATTTAAATTTCATTACATATCAGCCTTAACATAAGGTGAGAAATTGTAAATGAAATTACTTGTTTAACCAGTGTAGTCAGTGACAAGTTGGCTTTTGAAAATATTTGTCATGACTAGGATTTGCGAATAAAACTCACACTGAAATCATATTCAAAAGAAAATTTTGTTTAGGATCTTGTTGGGTAACAAACATTGTTGGTTGCAAATATTTGATCAAGACCACGCATGCGAATTGAATATGATTTGGAGTTTCAAAATTTTTGATACTTGAAACAAAGGTTTCGTAAAAATCTGGAACAAAGTTCCCCGTCAATTCCTTAAAGTTTATGATGTTTGGGTTTCACTTCCATCACGGACTCATGATGTTAGATCATAAACACAGACTTGTAATTTGTCTAGGTTTTGATTGGTTTTATCAAAGACCTCAAGGACAAATCTCTCCAGAAATTTGGATTGAAAGAATTGTTTGGTTTAAAAAGATTGGATAAGAATCGAAGTGTGCCTCTGTTATAATGGAAAAAACAGAAAACTCTTAACTCATTTGAGAAGAGTAAGGTAGCTCTTTTGACTTATGCGAATATAAGCCTTTTTGGTAAGAAATTTTCATGTGATAATTTCATTAAGGCTTTCTTTGCACACATAGAGTCTTGTTGAGGCTTTTGGTCTACATACAGCAGCATGCTTCTAAGGACATCCTAACTAGGTTTAAAAAAAATTTAATACATTCCCGTAGAAACACCTAAGTATGACTTCTTCGCATTAAGCCCTATACAAAATTCTCAGCACACAATGTTTAAAGAATAAAGAAAACAAAAATATTTTTGTGATTTTTGAATTTTTTCAAAATAAAAACATAACCAAACAAAATCTTTTTGGATTTTTAATTTTTCAAAAACAAAAATGAATAAACATAAAATCTTTTTGGATTTTTGATTTTTCAAAAGTTAAAAACTACAAAATGAATCAAAAACCTAACCTTAGTTGTTATGATTGCAAATGCGAAAAGATGTGGATGCGAAGCCATGCGAAGCCTATGAATGAACAGTAACATCTGAACAAGTTTGACTCATAACTGCGGAACCAGACTTTCATTCTTGAGTTTTTGAAATTGAATTTGCATCAATCATCCCCAAACCTGCTAAAATTCTAACAAATGATTTTTCATCAAGAGGTTTTGTAAAAATATCAGCAAGTTGTTCAGTTGTTTTAACAAAATGAATTTCAATATTCCCATCTTCCACATGATCTTTGATAAAATGATATCGAAGAGCAATGTGTTTTGTCTTTGAATGTTGTACTGGATTATGACAAATGCGAATTGCACTTTGCGAATCACAATACAAAGGAATCTTTTTCATGTTTATTGCATAGTCACGAAGATGACTCTGAATCCAAATAATTTGCGAAGTGCAAGCAGCAGCAGCAATGTATTCAGCCTCAGCAGTTGATATAGCCACACAAGTTTGTTTCTTTGATTGCCAACTCACCAACTTCCCATCCAATAGTTGACATCCACCACTCGTACTTTTCCTATCCAAAGTACATCCTCCTAGATCAGAATCTGAAAAAGCTTGAATGAAAAACCCTGTTTTTGAAGGATACCAAAGTCCTAACGAAACTGTTCCCTTAAGATAGCGAAAAATATTTTTCACTGCAGTCAAATGAGGTTCTCTGGGATTAGCTTGATATCTAGCACAATTTCAAACCGAAAACATAATATCAGGTCTACTTGCAGTTAAGTACAATAAAGACCCTATCATGCTTCGATAAAGTGTTAAATCAACAGCTGGAGCATCTAACGAAGGAGTTAGTCTTGTTCCTACTGCCATTGGTACTCTTAGTTTCGTGCTATTAGTCATTCCAAACTTTTCAAGCAAGTTCTTCGTATACTTTTCTTGATTGATTAAGATTCCTTCCCTGTTCTGTCTTATATGTAAACCAAGAAAATTATTAATTTTTCCCATCATGCTCATTTCAAACTGACTTTTCATTAGATTTTCAAATTCAATTGACAATGCTGGATCAGTTGAGCTAAAGATAATATCATCTACATAAATTTGAACAAGCATTAGATGACTTCCAACTTTCTTGCGAAATAATGTGGGGTTAACTGATCCTTGTTTAAATTTAGATTGTTTCAAGAAATTTTTAAGTGTTGCGTACCAGGCTCTTGGTGCTTGTTTTAATCCATACACAGCCTTATCTAGGATGTAAACATGATCAGGATGTTCATTGTTTATAAATCCTGGTGGTTGTTCAACATACACTGTTTCTTCAAGTTCTCCATTTAAGAATGCACACTTAACATCCATTTGATAAACATCAAAGTATTTGTGAGCTGCATAAGCTAAAAATATGCGAACTGCTTCAAGTCTTGCAACAGGTGCAAATGTTTCTTCATAGTCTATTCCTTCTTGTTGCGAATAACTTTTAACCACTAGTCTAGCTTTATTTCGAATAATATTGCCATCTTTGTCGGTTTTATTTTTAAAAATCCATTTTAATCCGATAATTGAAACATCAGAAGGTTTAGAAATTAATCTCCAAACCTTGTTTCGTTCAAATTCAGCCAGTTCAGATTGCATAGCAACAACCCACTCTGAGTGTTCCATAGCATCCTTTACTATCTTTGGCTCTGTTTTCGAAATAAAGACATTAAACATACATAGTTCTTGGTTCGCATTCGGTACCTCATTTTTCGCACGAATTTGAGCTCTTGTCAACACACCATCTTGTGTATTATCAATTACCTGTTCTTTTGGATGATTTCTTGTCCATTTCGCAAGTGGTGAAAAATTAGGATCAAATTCTAATGGTGCATCTTCATACATATCTTCATTTTCAGATCCTGTAATAGAAAAATTATCATTTAGTTCATGAAACTCATCATTTTCATCACGATTAATTGTCTCTGTTTCATCATGCTCCCCCTCAACATGATCTTCATCTTAATGCTCCCCCTCAAAATGATGTTCCTGTTGATTCTGCGAATGCTCCCCCTCAACTTGATGATTCATATTTTCATTCTCCCCCTCAAAAGTTGGCTGACAATCTTCATGAATACTCGTATGCTCTTCCTCCATACGAGCATCAGGCATACTTTCGCAAGTTATTGACCTTGTTGGTATTGTTGAATCATCAGTTGGTTTTGAGGATTCTGATGTTTGATTATCAGGAGCATTATTTTCCGCTTCAATTGCCCTATCAGGAATTCCGAAAATTAAGTCATAATCAAAATCATTTATTTCAGAATTATCAATTTGAGTATTTGAATCCACAAGTATTGATGTATTTTCAAATTTAGTATCCATTTGTTTAAGATAGTAATCATCAAACGTTAAATTGAAAGTTTCTTCAACTTTTCTAGTTCTTTTATTAAGCACTCTGTATGCAACTGAATTCTGTGAATATCCTAAGAATATGCCTTCATCAGCTTTAGCTTGGAACTTGGACAAATTATCTTTGAGATTCGTGATAAAACACCTGCAACCAAAAACATGAAAGAATTTTACATTAGGTTTGCTATTATTGATTATTTCATATGGAGTAACATTGAATCTTCGATGAATGAATGATCTATTCTGAGTAAAACATGCAGTGGAACCTACTTCTGCCCAAAGATATTGAGGTAGATTCGCATATATTAACATGGTTCTGGCTGCTTCGCATAGAGATCGATTTCTTATTTCAACAACACCATTTTGTTGCGGAGTATATGGTGATGAGAAATTATGCGAAATGCCTTTGTTTGTGAGAAAAGAATCAAGAATTTGATTTTTAAACTCCGAACCATTATCACTTTTAATTTTGCGAACATTCTTTTTCAAACTAAGCTCAATCTTTTTGATAAAATCAATCATCGTCTGAGCAACTTCACATTTTAACCTGAGAAAAAACACCCATGTGAATCGAGAAAAATCATCTACAACAACTAAAATGTACCGCTTTTTATTGATTATAGCAACAGTCGACGGTCCACACAAGTCAATGTGAAGAAGTTCCAATGGTTCTACAATTTTTGAATCTATCACAAGCGGATGACCTTTTCTATGTTGTTTTACTTATTCACAAGCTGCACACAGAGAATCATTATCAAATTTTAGTACAGGTAACCCTCGAACTAAATCTTCAGTGACAAGTTAGTTAATATTTCGAAAGTTCAAGTGTGATAATCTTCTATGCCAAAGCCAGCTGACATCATTGGATGCTTTTGATAGTAAACACACAGTAGGTTTTCCCACAATTGGTTTGATGTCCAGTGTAAACATATCACCATATCTTTTGGATTTGAGAAGTATTTCATTTGACTTCGCATTTGATATGATACTTCCTTCTTCATTAAATACAACTTGATTTCCTGTACCAACAACAAGTTGTGACACACTTATCAAATTATGTTGAAGTCCTTCAACATAAGCAACTCTGTTCACAGTGAATTGTCCATTTGTGACTTTCCATAGCCTTTCACTTGACACTTGTGATTATTCCCAAATTTGACTACTCCAGCATTTTCCAAGCTTCTATAATCTCGCAAGTTTTCCTTTCTTCCAGTCATATGATGAGAGCAACCACTATCAATATACCATTTCGTATCATATTGCTCGTCACACATCACCTGCATTTATTGGAAAATTTTAGGAACCCAAGACTTGTTGGGTCCATCATTAGTAGAATAAAACAAGTTCTTTGAATTTAAAAACCATGTTCTCACTTTGTTTGTGACAGAATCCATTATATCAACATCATCAGATCTAGATATTGAAATATAGTCATTCAATAGTTTTGGATTTCCATTGATTGTAATCTTATCCTTCACAACATTCACATTTTTGATAACTGGTTTCCATTTTTGAACTGCAACTTGCGAATGATGAGATGATGAACTAGCAGTGGAAGAATTATTTGTGAACTTGTCAAATTCATTCTTGATTTGTTGTTCTGTCAATTTCCCACTTTGATATTTTCTTCCTTTCCCTTCAAACCAACGATTGATTGTACTTACATCAGATTTTCCTTTTGTATATGAAACTTTGGTTTGTTTTGAAGCTGAAGGATTTGGAAAATTTGGTTGTTTTGGTGAAAATTTTACTTTTGCTTGAGTTGAATCTTTCAAAGTTGATGAAGTATTCGTGAATTTGCCAACATTTTGAAACTTTTGATTATTTGCAAATTTTTGCGAATTCTCAAATTTTTGATTGTTGTCATATTTGCGAACATATGGAATTTTATCAACAAAATTTATTTGTTTCTTAAAACTTGAATGTGTTTGTTTATTTTTGCTTTGAAATTTTGATGATTTTGTTTTTGAAATGTGTTCTTTTTCATCTCTTGGTTTGTCATTTGACACAACTTGCCAAAAAATTGCTTTTCTTTCTTTTCTTTTTGAAACATTATTTTCTGTTGAATAATTTCCAACCATCAATTTGAATTCATGAGAATTTAATTTCACTTCAGCCTTTGGTTTTTCACCTTTAACTACCCATTTTTGTAATGATTTTTGTTTTTAAAACACATAAGAATTTTGAGTTAAATTGTTTTCTTCTGTGTTTTGACTTGCGAAAAAACCTTCTGTGGTTGATTTTAGATTATCTTTTTCAATCATTTTGTTGAATTCAGGATGAACTTTCTCAGCATTTCCAGTAGTGACAAAAGCTTGATTTGGAAAAATGGTTTTATTAGTACATACAAATTTTGGATATACCACAGTGTTGGTTTCCAAATAATGTGCGCGTTTGTCATTTAAAATTTTGTCAAACTCTTTTGTATTTTCAAACACTTGATCAACCACAACTCGTTGAGGTATTTCAAGTGAATCTTTCATTTCTTCTATGTTTTCTTCATTTTCATCAGATTTCCAGCTTTCAACTTCCACATTATCAAACTCACAATGTTGCGAAGTTAAAGGTTTATCAATTTCATCCTTTACTATCTAATCAACAATAATTTCTTTACCTTTAATCTTAGATGTGATATTAATGATTGACAATTAAGAACAATTAACCTCTTCTTCCTCTTCTATCTCACTGATTTCACTCACATTATCTGAATTTTCATCAATATCAACATAATTGAATTGAGATGCAAGAGTTGAAGTTTCTGTTTTCGTTAATATTTTCACTTGTTGATTCTATGTCAAACTTTCATTGACAATGTTAACCAACTCATCAGCATTCAGAAATTCATCAATTTTAACAATACCGTATGTATATCTATCATCAGGTATTTTGTCAAATTGAGCAATTGTATTTTCGCAATCATAAGAAACAACATCAACTTTTTCACGTCCAAATTCAAGAAAAGGTAAAAGTTTCCTGTGTTGTTCTTTGCTAATGTCAGAAGAATGATGTAAAGCAGTTAATTTTGCATATAACCGTTTAGCAGAGTTACAATATATGCTCCTTTGTGCTAGCAACAACCTAACATCATTTGTAAGATTATTCCTATCACAATCTACATTTTTGATCTGCATTTCAAGTTTTTCTACTCTGCTCCCTTTTATTTCTAATTCTCTCCGTGTCTCACCTAGTTGCATATTTAACTTTTGAGCTTCAGTACTAGCAGACACAATCACAGAATCAAAATAAGCCACAGTTCCATCAAATGAAACAATTTCAGCATCATAAGCAGATAAAGGAATATTAAAAGATTCAAGTATTGCACGTACCTTGGTGGTCGTGGGTGATTTGTCTATGGTTTTGGATACGAAGCACCTTCCTGAAATTTCCTCTTCGAAATCTTCAAAACTTGCGAACATTGCTCCATGAGTAGGATGCCTCATTTCCTCGTCATCAGATCCTGAAGACTAGATCTGATACGTACCACTTTCTTCATTATCAGTTTCACCTTTCGCAACCAAAGACACTCCTCTGGTCTTAGCACGTTCTCTTCAAGCTTTTCAGAGTAGTATGCTTCATCTTTAACTTTTTCCTTCTTCTCTTCTTTCTTTCGCAACATGCAATCAGCTGCAAAATGATTCGCACCATTGCAGTAGTAACAGTAAATTCCTGAGTCACCTTTCAGCTTCTTCACTTCTTTCGCATCTTTTTGTTTCTCTTCAGTTTTCTCCAATTTCTTCCACTCTTCTCCTCCAGTTTTTTGTGACTGCACTCTTCGCATCACTAGCATTTCCTTTTGGATTAAAAGACTTTTTGAAAAACTTCTTAATTCTGTTGTTTGAATAGAATGCCACAGCCTCATCATCAGAGTTCATAAAAAATCCTTCATCATCTGAACCATCTTTTTCATTAACATCAACTTCTGATACCTTTGAAACAAGAGCCAAAGGACCTCCAATACTTAGTTTTGATTCTTCATACATTTCTGAAACTTCACATTCATGTGTTTTTAGCTGATTGTAGAGATCATTCAAACGAGTTGAATCAAAACTATGTTGATTCTTAATCATCATGCTCACACTTCACCATTCTTTGCGAAGACCCATAATGAATGTTAAATTGAACTCCATGAGAGACCTAGTGATTCCATACCTATTGCAACGAAATATAAGCTCATTCAGACGATCATAGTAATTTTCAAGAGTTTCATCATCCTTTTGTCTGAATCCTTTCAGTTCAACTAGACATTGCTTCACAGAATTGATCTTCGTCTTTTCACTACCTTGATACTTCTCTTTTAGAGTGTTCCAGATTTCCGTTGCTTTTTTACAACTACGAATGTAATTATAAACCACAGGAGGAAGAGCACCTCTAAGTTCCCTCGTGCACCTCTTTTCATTATTCTTCAACCGTTTTTGTTGATCAACAACTTCAGTAGATGTAGCAAATGGACCAATTGGTTGAACATTAACAGGAGCTTGCACTATTCCATCGATACAATTCCAAAGTTCTTCATCAATTCCATTTAAATAATCTTCCATTCTATCAGCCCACTGATCATAGTATTCTGGAATTAACATCGGAATTTTGGTTGAAGAACCAAGCAAGTGAGAGAAGGAAGTCATTGTATTCATGTTGAAGTTCGCCATTGATGAACACAAATTTTTTTCAGAAAGCTTGAAAAACATGATGAAATTGAGAATTTGATCAATTAAATTGATCACAAATCACTGATCGATTACTTGACTAAACAATTCAAAGACAGAATCAATTCAAATCTGAAGATCAAATGAGATTTTCAAAACCAAAATGCGCGGAAAATTTTGAGTAAAGTTGCAACTCAAAAAGCAAATGATTCTAACACGAAAATCAGATCGATGCAGTTTGAATCCTGCTCTGATACCAATTGATGAGAATTGTTATCGAGGTTTAAGAAAACAAAGTATGATTTGATTAATTTACGAGTTAGAACACGAAGAGTAAATATTAATAAGATCTTATATTGATGAAGACTGATTACAGAATAAGCAGAAAGGATATTTGTGTTAACAAAAGTTCTCCTCTACTTCTAACCTCAGTCCCTATTTATAAGGAACACGAGTGTACAAAAAATATACTAGGTCTAAACATTACACTTCGCACAAATATGACTTAGTAAAATAACATACAATGCGAAACAATACAAAACAATATATTCGACTTTTACAATTTTGCTTCTACAAAGAAAATCATTGATCCTTGCTAGGATCTCCGCCACAAAACCTTAGGAGGTGATAATGATCACTTGCCTTTTTTAATCTTATTAATCGCAATGTAAATTACAGAAATGTGTTTGAAAGTACGAGTACAAATGATTCAGTAACTCTAAGTGTGTGTGTGTGTGTGTGTATGTGTGTGATCTATACATGTGTATTTACAACCTGTGTTGACTAATTAAATGTCCGATATTCTCAGGATTCTGTTGAACAAGCATTTGCACGCTGTTTTGACTTGGCAATTCCGAGTTCTAAGCTTTACTGGAACGATTCTTTAAGTGTTGACTTCTCTTTTGTTTACGATTTCTACACATGTAAATAATAAATAAGAAATGTATTCGATAATTTGGTTAGGAAATAATATTAGTAATATTCATGATCCTGGGTGTTTGTTTTAGGATCCTGACTTCACTTCAAGATTTGAGATTAGTGAATGTTTTAGGATCTTAACCCCTAACAATTATCCACAAATTATACCAGCAAAATATTTGAATTAATTCTTAATATTTTAAAAAGTATTGTTTTGGTTAAAAAAATTACACAAGTGAAACTCAACCAAAGAAAGCTCTTGATCCATGCTAGGATCTCCGGGAAAAAACCTTGGGAGGTGATAATGATCACCTGTCTTGATGATTTTGTTTATTAAAAATGTTTATTACAGAGGTGAATATGTAAATGTAAGTGAAAATAACATAGCTGAGCTAATCATTCTTTTGTTAAAAAAATGAACAAGCAAGAGTCAACCAACTTGTATGAGAGGTTGTAATGTTCTGAATAAAACAAATATTAAATGATAATCTAAGTGATGCAAGTGGTTTACAAGGAAAACCCTTGATCCTTGCTAGGATCTCCAACATAATACCTTGGGCGGTGATAATGATCACCCGCCTTGATAATTTTGTTGATTGAAAATGTCGATTACAGAGATGAATGTGTGAAAAGCAAGTACAAGTATTGTAGATGAGCTAATTGTATGTGTTGTGTGTGTAATACAAGTGCTATTTATAGTCTAAAGCAAATAACAAGAATTCTGATAATTTCGGGATCCTCCGAGATCAATTTATATACGTTATTTGATTTAGTATCCCAGGTTTTTTGCATGGTCAAGATGATCCTTCGTCGAGAATAAGTCTTTAGCTAACTATTTTTGCACATGCGAGAAAAATAAAGAAGCATATGACCGTTATATATGTTAGGAAAGTAAATGATAATAATCAGGATCCTGAAGTCTATTTAAGGATCCCGAATGTAATTCCGAGATCCTGGCCCTAATAATTGCCCTCAAATTATTCTTGCGAAATATTTTGGAGTTAGTTTGCCAATATTTAAAGGCATGATTTAAAATAAAAATAAAAAGTAAAAAGAAATAAAAGTGATAAGGGATTTGAATTTTAAACCGTAACAGATAGAATTTATCCATTCAATAACCATCATTAACCGGTCAAATCGACCATTCTCTTTCTTATGCCATCAACATAAATAGAGGAAATCGATTAGATCTATTCTTCCCCGCTTCTTTTAGCTTTCATCCAATGGTTTACCAGTCATCTTCAAAGGTAAACTTCTCACTTCTTCTCCTTAGTTTTCTTTTCACTAACATGGGGAAGAAAATGACCATATCTCATAAGAACATTCTTGATCCTTGTGAGGATGACTTTATCGATCAAAAGATCATGTCGCATGATGAGATCTATTTTTTTTGATGAGGATGATATCGAGTCGCTGGAATCAACCAACATTTTCTCCGATAAAGCTGTTTTCAAACCTTTCAACCCGAAATGTCAACCTGATTTCATTTCCTCCTCCTGGAACTACTTCTGCGAATACCCCTTTACTTTGCATTTGAAGTATTCCTTTTCTAGAATCATCTCCAAGTTCCTTGAGGTTACTAAAATCTCCTACATCCAAGTCGTGCCTATTGTTTGGAGGATCTTCTTCTTGATCAACAGATTGAACTAGTCCAAAGACCTAAACATAGTTTTAGCTGAGTTGGGAAGCGCTTTCGAACTTCAGTGTTGTCAATCGAGGGGATGAATCTTGAGATCATGTGACTGGTCGGGGATGCTTTCGGTATAGGTTGGACCACCCCTAATACGCTAGACGTGACATCCCCATTTGCACGGCCAGAAAAGAGTGATTTTTTTATGCTTTATTTAAAAATCAAAGTATCATTTTGAAGAAAAGTGTTGCGGAATTTGTTCCCAGAAAAACATGATAAATACATTATCAAAGCATTTCCGAAAAAATGTATTTTTATTCATTTTAAAATATTGGGATGTCATCGTCAATACAGAAACATAAGCATAAACAGAACTTACATTCATTATCACTAGTGATTTATATCTCCTTAATCCCTCAGTGTAATGTAACATCATATCGACACCTGTGATACAAATAAACTTAGTGGGTCAGGTTGGGAAACCTGGTGAGTACATAGTGTTTTCAACCCACAATAATATAATTATTATGTTTAATCGTCAAACAATTAACCCAATTACCCATCCCCATTATCTTCTTGAATTTTAAGGATTTTCCCTAAGAATAAGCTATTCCTCGTTCATTCTTTCCTAAGGATTATCCTAAGGAATTGGCACGAAGTCCATCATCGCCACAGTTTACCCAATAGGCACTAAGTCCATAGTCACCAGTGTTTTGGCACTAAGTTTGCATAGTTTCCAGGGTTTATACAACAGGCACTAAGTCCCTAGTCACCAGGGTTTAGGCACTATGTCTGCATAGTCGCCATGGTTTATCTCATTTATTGACAATGTTATTTTCGAGAGTCTGCTCGCAATACATGTCAATGGGTTTTTAGAGTACACTGGGTGAACACATCGTTCACAATACCTACATGTTGTGAGCCTGCCATTGTCCCATTGGACTCTCAAGAATAGTCTGTGGTTGTCATCCATAGTTGTCACACCCCAAAACCGGAACGGTAGAAACGTTCTGGGGCGGAGGACTTCATGCATAGTATCGCAACAATTGTATCATAGCAAGCATAGTAAACACAACCAAACATTGAATACATATATGAATAAGGTTTATATTGTCTTAATACATAGTTTTGTTCATATCCAAAGTAAAATAGAAAGACGTGACTCTAACGCTCCGAATTCTCCAATCTCCTGGAAGTACATGTCTACTAGTTCCCTGATAATACAAGCAGTTTGAAAGAATATCAACATAAAGCTGGTGAGTTTATTGTGACAACCCGAAATTTCCATTTGGTCAAACCCTAAAAGTCAACCACTTCGTATCATAAATTAATCTCATTTTTTCTTATTTTGAAGAAAAAAATAAAGTTCGTTTGATTATTTTAATATTATTTTTAAACGAACGGGTGAAAGAAAGTGTCGTCTCGGGTTTTGATTTTTGAAAACCGCAAACACTTCACGTATTAGAAACACCCGACCAAACTTTTAGGTTTTGGGTTAGAATTCACCCAAAAACCGTGAACTCATACATATGTATGAGTTTACTCCCCAAAAACTAGTCATTTGTGTTTACTCCCCAATAGTCAAAAGAGTAAACTCCAAAAACTCTCTCAAGTATCATCCAAGATTTAATTCCAAATCTTCGAACTTGTAAGTGTTCTAACCATTTCAAGTTAGTAAAACACTTAATCTAGTGTTTGTGCATCTATTCATCCATTCATTTCCGGTTTTTGTTTAGATTTTCCAAAACACCAAGAACACACACTAAGTGTTCTTGGCTTTTTAGCTCAAATCAAACCTGCTACTAGTAAGTGCTTCCATCCTTGAGTGATTTTAAGCTAGTATTACATTTAAACATCAAGAGTTTATGCCAAGAACACATGTTTAAAGGTGTTCACGGTCCAAGGAGGTGCTTGGGCCGTAAACACCCTAAAATGCACCAAAGTGTGCCTAAGTCCTTATCAAAGCCCTAGTTTGATGTTTAAGCCTTCCAAGAAATGATTAAACCTTCCTTTGATGTGTCTAAGCCTTGAAAAACACCAAATACACACAAATATAAGTGTTTACGGTTTGCGGATCTCCCAAAACCGTAAACACCAAAAAGTATGTCCATATGGGTTATTTTCCTTCCTTAGGCTTATAAACTAACACATACACTTACCTAATTGTGTTAGGGACTTGAAATCATGGCCATACACTCTTCCATATGGGTTCACCGATTGAATTTGCATCCAGAAGGTCTGAGAACAGCACACGTAAACTCTATTCAGATCCGAAAATTCTTCATGTCATTAAGCACAAACCCTGTGAGTGATCTCTTCCTTTCTTCTCTTCCCGCAAAGGATACATACTCTCAAACAAATGTTTGAGTGTTGTACAGTTGAGAGATGTCCCCTATCAAGTGCCAAGAACAGCCACTGCCAACAAACCGAAGTATGAGGACATGCCTCCATAGCTGTTCCGACACAGATCGGGATCAGTTGGTCTTTGGAACCCAATCCATTTTGAAACTGGGTCGACCTTTGTCATCCTTTCACGGTACTCTCTCCCATGACATGTCCTATTTATCACAAACAGAAGATGTAGAAATATTAGAATCATTAGGAGATTTAGGAGATTGAGCCTTTGGTACCCATTGGTAGTTAGGTTTAACCCATTTCTTTTTCGATTTGATGGGTGGCTCGGTACTTGCTTTAGAACTTGATGTCGGCCGTTGAGATGACTTTGACCTAACCGGTCTTTGTTTCACTGGAGCATATCTTGGTTGGGCTTCTTAGCCGACATTCCCTTCTTTCCCTTGCCATTTGGATTCTTGGCGTTGTGGGTTTGATTCTTGGCCTTCTTGGCATTCCAGTCGTCAATGTATGATCGTGATCTCGAGGGGTATCTTTTGGAGTATCTCCCTCTTGGCGCATTCTGCCATCCTTGTGCGTAGTAGGGAACGTATGCGCGATTTGGACAATTTCTGGCAATATGTCCAGGTGTTCCATAGTGAAAACATGTATTTTTCTTCACTGTGAAATTGTTTCTTCCTGCCCCTGGTGGCATATCCTTGCCTTTTCTCTTGTTGTTCCCACATGCACACTTGCAACAAGAACTCTGTTGCATTGGAATTGGTGGCCTGTATTTCTCAACGGTAGGTTGATCATAAGCAGTTGAGTTCGAAGCAACAGATTCAGAGTTCAAGGAGTCATTGGTTTGTTCATTAGTGCTCTCATTGTTCTCATCTTCTGCTACTTTACCTACACATGAAGCAGAAACATTAGTATTTTCAACCTGAATATCTCCTGACACAAATCCAGCTGGTTTGCCATATCGAAGATGTGTCTCCCTGTCAATTTCTTCCTGTGTCTTTGGGATGGATGTGTAGTTATGATTGAAAGGTGGAAGAACACTATCATACCCTAGACCCTTGTTTTGATTATCTTTGAATTTTAATTGGGTTTCGAATAAGGACTCGACTGTCTGACTTGACGCGGTATAATTTTTGAAACTGACATTTGTTTTTCCACAGTTAATTTTCAAGGCGTCAAGTTCTTCAGGTATAGCAACAAGTTGTCTCTTAATATAGTTATATTTTCACACTTGTTGCTATACTCTTCCTGAAGTTTCCTAAAGTCTTTGGTTTTTGCTTCTAATTCAGCCTTCAGGGGTTTCTGTCCTTTCCTGAGTGGATATCCTTTATATCTCAGGTCCTCAACTTCCTTTTTTAATAAATCATTATGTTCACAAAGAAATCTAATCGTAACTTCACATGATTGAGAACACGAAACTTCACATGATTGAGAACATGAAACTTCATTGACTGGGAGGTTTGTGGAACTCATTTTTTTTTTTCTGCACTTCAAAGCGTCAATTTCTTCAATTATATCAGCTAGACTAAGACGATTGAGATCTTTTGTCTTCATGATGACAGCCACGTTCATATCCCACGATTTCGGAAGTGAATTCAATAGCTTTTTGTTTATCTTAGATTTGGACAAGAAGATCCCAACTATATTCATCTCAGTAGTGAGTGTAGTAAATCGCTGCAACTGAGCTTCTAGGGTTTCTCCAGAGATATAATCGAAAATGTTGAAGTTTTGTTTTAACTGATCCTGACGACTCTCTTTAATGTTTTAGTTTCCTTGTAAACTTCAAAAACTATTAAAAGCACAACTAGAAGTTAAAAGTCAAACTTAAATTTAAAAATGCCCTTTGACTATAAACCTCAAAAGTCAACTTTAAAAGTCAAAATTAAAAAGGTCAAACTCAAAACTCAAACTTAAAAAGTCAAACTTGAAAAGTCAAACTTAAAAGTCAAACCGAAAAGCTAAATTTGAAAATTTAAAAGTCAAAGAAGAAAGTCAAAGGTCAAGCTTTAAAGTCAAAGTCAAAATTTTAAGTAAAAAGTCAAAAATAAACTTCAAAAATTAAAAATTAAAATTTTAAGATGAAAAGGAAATTTAAAAATGAAAGAAATTGATTTTTTGGCTAAATTTGACAAAATTTCGAAAGTTGGATGCGACTGAGAGTGGTTAAGTTTGATATTTCAGAGTTAAGTCATAAGAGGTTGGCTAGCCGGGATGGTTAGGCACTTGGGTTGCTGATCTGGAGGTCGCATGTTTGATCCCCTGCACCCCCGAAAGTTGTTTCTATTTTTTTTAAAGTGCACTGTAGACACTAATGCTGCTGAGCCGAGCCGTTGTCCAACCGTGATCCAAGTCGAGCCGAGGTCGCACACCGCCGCCGCAAACTCGTTTCCGGTCGTAAACTTCGGACGGTAAACTCTTCAGAAATCATTGTTCTTGACGAAAAACAACGTTTTTTCATTCTTTTTGCTCCAAAACTCGATCAAAAATTCGTTTTTACGAAAAACGTGAAGAACAAACCCCCCCCCTTATTTTTGCGAGATCTATCCAAAAACACAAAAATCTCTTCAAAATAAGATCAAATAAGCTCTAGATCTGAAAAAAATGATTGATACAACCAAGCTCTGATACTAATTGTAAGTTCCTAATTTGTCTGTGTATCAATCAGATCCGTTTGATGGTGCGAAATCCCAATCAAACGGATGATGTCAGATCAAATAGAAGAGAAGGAGAAGAAGAAGATGATGATGATGAATCTATGTATGATATGATTAGAATGAAGATCCGGATACAAAGATTCATACACACAAAACTTCTCTCTAGTTTCTCTCTCTAGAACACTTTCAA
The DNA here is from genome assembly GCF_052625555.1 of Lactuca saligna. Lineage (NCBI taxonomy): Eukaryota > Viridiplantae > Streptophyta > Magnoliopsida > Asterales > Asteraceae > Lactuca > Lactuca saligna. The sequence continues at coordinate 27,631,504 of NC_136425.1, read as the reverse complement.
ATACACACACTTAAGCTCCTTGGTGTTCATCCATCTTTTCCTCACATCCCTCACCCCTATATATATACACACGGGAAACATGGGCCGTAAGTAGGGTTTACGACCGTAAACACATATAAGATATTAAATAAAAACACAATTTTCTAGAAAAAGCAAAGTATAAATCATAATATTGACCCAACAGGAAGTGTGGTCGTTGATTAAAATCAAGAAAGTGATCAATATGAAAAAGGATGTGGTGTTCGAAAACACAGTCCAAAATTTCAAGTATGTGGTTGCCAGGGCAAATGGAAATAATTCTGAGTTTACTGTTGTAGATTTTCCATTAATGAACTTGTATGATCTTGTACAAGTTGCATTATTTTTAAAAAATAAAACATTTTCGTTTCTTCAAAACACTGAACTGGTTGAATTCAAACTTGGGGTTGCTCAAATCAAGATTTTCATCGAAAATTACTATGAGTGCTTAGCTCTTACAGATGTGGAATTACCTATTGCCAAAGGAATGGAAATAAAAGCACAAAAGGCTCCAAAGAAAACTCAAGCATAATTGAAAAAGTATGTTGATGGTGAAATATGCTTGAAGCCTTTTGGAATTGTCTTCGCAAGAAAAGACAAAGCTGGAAAAGCTAAACGTTTCCTTTTCCAGGCATGCGAAGTGGAGAGGTATTCAACGTCTCAATATACGAACTTAATTGTTCGTATGAATCATTGCAATAAGAACAATGAAGGAGATAAGAAAGATCTGAAGAAGATTATCTCATGGTACACGGAGATACGAAGAGTGATGATGTATTCCGTCCAGCTTCTTAGAAATTGAAGACTTCGACTTTGATTACAAAGGGGGAGATTATAAGGGTCGAATTGTTGTAATTAGTCGAAGTGTGTGTTGAACTCTTTGAATGTTTTGTAATGTATTTTACTAGGGCGCTTTTATTCGAAGCTTCAGTGTCTATGCCTTAGTATATTTTTTGTACGCTTTCAGTTCCCTATAAATAGGGTTATTTACTAGAGTTAAAAAAAATTACAGAACCTGTCTATTTTCTCTGTAAACATGAAAGCGTAATAGAGCTGAAACAAGATCATATTTACATCTTGTGTTCAATCTCGCATTCATACTTGAATTCATACTCTAATTAATTCATTACTCGATTCTTTGATTCTAAAGAAGAATATTAATATTTGTGCATTGCTAGTCCTGCTTGTTTTCACAAGCATCCACTACACAACAAGTTTAACATATGTCATTCATTTGTCAAATAAAATAAATTTTGTGTTTGATGAAAAAACCTACTGATAAACTCACTTGCAGATTTGAATATGGATGTTGTTTTGGAGCCGGTCCCAGGGCCGATCCAAATGTATATGGGACCCGGGGCGAAAAGAAAAAAAGGTCGCTTAAAGATAAATATAATAAAGATTCAAAAAAAATATCATTTATTATTGACTATAAACATATTCAATTAACAATAAGAAGCAAGCCAAATTGTTTATCTTTTGAGCTAGTTTGAGTTTGAACCAACTTTAGACCCTAAAAATTATTTTGGTAATATATATATATATAGCCTATAAATTTTGGGCCCCAAGAGTCGTGGGCCCTGAACGGTCGCCCGGGTTGCCCACCGTTTGGACCGGCCCTGGCCGGTCCAAGCAGAGGAGATGGAGTGAAGGAATGAGAAACAATGGAGAAAGCAATACAAGATTAGAAGGAGAAAGTGAAAACAACATATAAAATTTAGGAAATAATTTTGCCTCTGTAGAGGTGTAGAGGCGATGAGAAGCAGGGGCAATCGGATTTAGGATTCTATCCAAAATCACGAGGAGTGGAATTGAAATAAATTATGGGAATGAAAGGAGTGAACACAACAAAAAGCGAGGGAGTGTGAATTTGTAAAAAAAACTAAAATTCGAAAGATTTTGAATTCATGATAATTGAATTTTATTTGTTCGTTTGCAAATTAAATAAGGAATGTCAATTTACTCATTTTATATAGTTTATTATGGTTTATGAATTTATAAACTTTTTATGGATTTTGCTTCCAAAGACCTTTTAATACTAAAAAAAATATACTCAAAATATATATCTTTTTCTTTTTATTTATGATACTCAATAAAGAAATTAAAAAAATAGTCATTATGGTTTTTATAAGCTTTCGCACGTTTTAGTAATTTGGTTTTCGATTTGATCTCTCTTAAAATTGAAAATGTTATATTACTCTTCAAATTACTATCAGACTCATATTATAAGTTTGGGTTTAGTGACATGGATCGACCATTTGGTCATCATAACGATTATATATATATATATATATATATATATATATATATATATATATATATATATGAAAAAGTGAATATACCCTTAAGGGTATGTAAGCTTAGGTACCCAAACTCATAATAATACGTCGTTTTGTTTGATATATTTAGTATAATATTGTTAAACTTCAATCCTTAACTTGATTTATATTCAATATTTTTAAATTTTCACTATTATCTTCCTCTTACATCATATCTTTTTGTCGAACACTTACTAAGCTATATATATTATTGTTGAAAATGACAATTATGTAAGAGTAAGATAAACATGAAATTTATAAAAATCTTTAAAGTAATTCAAGTTAGAAGTTGAATTATAAGAACATTGAACAATTACAATGACTATATATAATACGAAACGATATAGTATGGTGTGTTTGGGTACCTAAGTTTATATACCCTTAAGGGTATATTCACTTTTCCCATATATATATATATATATATATATATATATATATATATATATATATATATATATATATATATATATATATATATATATATATATATATATATATATATATATATATATGTGAGCGTTCAATCGAGAACATTTTTATCGTGAGAACATTTGAGAACAAATTTGGACGATACAATTTTTTTTAATTGAAATTATAAAATAATATTCATATAAATAAAAAAATAGTTATAAAAAACTAAAAAAACTCACTAACTAACATCACTCACCACCCAACCAACATCACCGCCAACCACCACCCATCACTAACCACCACAGCCAACCACCACCCACCGCCCACCACTCATTACTACCCACCACCCACCACTACCTACCGCCACCTGCCACACCACCACCCACCACCACCACCCCCCACCATCACCACCTAACCACCACTACCGCCTCCACCATCCATCACCATCACCCACCACCACCACCAATCACTACTCACCACCACCAACCACCACCCACCACACGCTGCCCGCCGTCACCCAACATTCACCAGCCACCACCACCACCACCATCACCACCTGCCACCACCACCCACCTCCACCACCCATCATCATTACCCAACCAACACCACCCACCACCATTATTTACCACCTATCACAACCACCCATCACCACCACTCATCACTACCCACCACCACCAACAACCACCGACTACCCATCACTACCCACCACCCACCACCACCCACCCACCACAACCACCACCCACCACCACCACCCACCATCAACACCACCCAACCACCACTATCCACTCACCACCCACCACAACCACCACCCATCACCCACCACCACCCACATCCACCAACCATCACTACTACCACCCACACCCACACCCATTCACCACCTACCAAAACCACCACCCATCATTATCACCACCACTCGCTATCGCCCACCCACTACCACTACCTATCGTCACCACCCACCGCCACCAGCCCGACCCCACCTACAAAAACCAACACCCGTCACCACTATCCACCAATCACCACTACCCGTTACCACCACCTACCATCACCACACGCCTCTACCACCCATCACCACCACCACCACCCCCACCCACCCACCCACCCACCACCACCCGCCACAACCACCCTCACCCACCACCGACCAAGACCACCACCACCTACCACCATCTCCACTACCCACCTTTATCACCCATCACCACCACTAGTCACCACCACCCCACCCATTACCCAAAAAACCATCACCCACCACCACCTCCCACCTCCCACCTCCACCACCCACTACTTGTTGGATTAGTGTCAAAGTCGATAAGTGTGCATGGTCCTTTTGGGTTGCCTTCACCAACCACTACTTGTTGGATTAGTTAAGTATCTACAAACAAAAGGAAATACATAGAAACACATATTAAAACTACACCAAGATCTATCTGTTGTCATGACTCATGAAGTTTTATACAAAAGATGATAATTATATATAAATTAACACCTAATTTTCAATTGTTCCCTTTCCCTTTCCTTCGTTTACGTTTCCTCTTATCCATAATCACATTCAAAAAATAAGAATAAACTTCATGAGTAATCTAACCATACATTATCACATCATAACACATCGTTATCATATAATCATATTCGTCATTTTTAACTTAATGTTCTACAAAATAACGCCAACCTATAACTCATTAGGAGGCCTCCATATTATTTGAAAATTTTCATAATACTCATATATAACTACAACACATGCACCCTTCTCTTGGCATACTATTAACTTACCAGACTTATAGCCATTATAAGTCACGCTAAAATACTCATTCTGTTATATTCATGTAACCACATATAGGAATGTAAATATATTCATATATCTCTAAACAATACAACACAATACGTATGTGAGTTAAAGTTAAACTACTCACCTTGATTAGGTTGATAATAGCTTGTTCCAATTCTTTGAGATCTCGTTCCAAGATTTGTTTCACCGAAACCTAGTCAATAATACAACTCTTAAGTGTTATGGTGCGTTCATAATCAATAACAATACAACATAGCTCCACAATACTCAATTATATGTAACAAAATATCAAATACTCAATTTATTCATGTACTTAGAATGGATCATCTTTGTATCCTTAATATACATATTATGAACCCAATTTGGAAAAATCATGAACTTCAATTTCTAGGATTAAAAATTCATCCTCAAATTCACAAAATTAATTTTCGTTATTACTCTAGATACTTAGAATCAAGTAACTACCACTTCTCTTTTCTATTACTCATCATAATTTAAATATATAATTCAATTATTATGATTAGGGTTATTAACTCCTAAAGTCGTAAATTGGTTAGCATGTACAACTTACTCTTGATTCTAGAAGTAGTAAACAATACTTTGCTTGCTCCTTCTTAATCTCTACTTCTTTCTTCTTTAAAATCATATCGAAATCCCCTTTTCTTAGACTTTCTCCGCTCTGAAATAAGAATGTGTAGAAAATGAGGGATAAAAGAACTCCCATTCTTTTTATCTTTTATTTATTTATTTATTTATTTATTTATTTTTGCTAAAGAGCGTTGCCACGTCGTCGCAGCATCAACTCCCCATGTCACCGTTTTCCCATTATTTATGAAGCTTTTGTTCCGTCACTAAAAATTCGTCACAAAAGAATATAACATCCTAGCGACTTTCAACCACATCGTGGCCAGCCTAATCTTCACCACGTCGTTGTGCTTCAAAGTACATTGTCCGCACTATTCATTTTATGTTGACCAAATTAGTGCTTCAGGACCACGTCATGGCACCACTCCTATCACGTCGTCGTTACTGGAATTTACTCGTTTATTATAGGATTTTTTTTTATTTTAACCTTGTCTGCCATATCCCATTCCTTATTACATTAGGTCATTTTAAATTAGAACATATTAATTTAGTTACACCCTCAAGTTAGGTTATTTCTCAATTATAACATGAAGAAATCTATTCAAACTCATAATTACGCAACATGACCACAATACCCTTTTTGGCCTAACACTTTTTTTACAACATTTCTTAACTTTTAAACACACTTGTATATTTTACACTATTGCTAGGTTATGAATTATCATTTTCTCAAAATTAAACAAGTGTTACATTAAGCTTGCGTGGTACCTGGGATTTGGGGAGGCAAGCATAATAAAGCCTAAGCCTTATTTCTCTTGCAAAATTGATTTCCAAAAATTGCTTAACACCCCTTGGACGAATCAATTTCTATTATTATTATTATTATTATTATTATTATTATTATTATTATTATTATTATTATTATTATTATTATTATTATTATTATTATTATTATTATTATTATTATTATTATTATTATTATTATTATTATTATTATTATTATTATTATTATTATTATTATTATTATTATTATTATTATTATTATTATTATTATTATTATTATTATTATTATTATTATTATTATTATTATTATTATTATTATTATTATTATTATTATTATTATTATTATTATTATTATTATTATTATTATTATTATTATTATTATTATTATTATTATTATTATTATTATTATTATTATTATTATTATTATTATTATTATTATTATTATTATTATTATTATTATTATTATTATTATTATTATTATTATTATTATTATTATTATTATTATTATTATTATTATTATTATTATTATTATTATTATTATTATTATTATTATTATTATTATTATTATTATTATTATTATTATTATTATTATTATTATTATTATTATTA